>NC_056751.1:372181705-372455559 GCF_019279795.1 Protopterus annectens
GTGTGTTGGAGCAGCAAATTTTTTCCCTGGGAAAAATTTGCTGTTCTGCATGTTCGATATTGTCAGTGTTCACTGAATAGGGGTCGATATTAGAACATTCAATGTTTTAAAAAGTTGATGTTCTAATATAGACCCGATGGCACTACCTATGCTCAGCCAGAAAAAATAGCAAACCTGTTGGCTGATAAATTTAGCTCAAATTTCACCCCCTCACCACCTCTGGTCACTCCCCATGAAATACCTCCTACCATCCCTTTGCCTTTTATCACAAAAGAACAGGTCATCACTGTGCTCTTTAATGCTAGAAACACAACATCAGTGGACCCTGATGGAATCCCAGGGTGCTTATTAAATAGCTTGAACAAGACCTAGCAGACTCAATCAGATCTCTATTTAACCACAGTCTACAGACAGGCTTTGTCCCAGTAGAATGGAGGACAGCAACAGTCATCTCTCTGCACAACGAAGAACTATCAATGAACCCAGGAAACTACCGACCCATAAGTCTGACTAGTCATATGCAAAGCTATGGAAAGGATAACTATGGACTTGATTAACAATGACACAGGAAATCTCCAGACTCTAGACCCAACCCAATTCAGCATCATCAACAGCAGGTTCTGCCTGCTCAGTCTGGTGGACTTCTTTGAGAAGGTCATTAAGGCCATGGATGATGGTAAGATACTGCATACTGCCTACCTTGACCTGGCCAAGGCATTTGACATAATACCATACTCAATTATTACAGATGAGCTCACAAAATTGGACATAAACCTCTACATCACCAGATGGATAGCTAACTTGCTTATGGATAGGATACATGTTGTTAGAGTGGGGGAAACCACATCCAGTAAGAGGTCAGTCAGTATAGAGTACCACAGGGCTGACCAGCAACCCTGAAATTAATGAATGTGAGACTATAAAGCATCAGTCACATTTGTGAAATATGGCTTTACAAGAGAAAGTGGTTGAAAAAGACTGGACTTTTGTTGATTTCGTTAAACTTGTGGGGGGGGGGGCTGAAAGACATATATCCCACTTCATGTCATTAACATTAGGAAGGACACTAAGAGAAATAAAAAGAAAAAGTAACTGTAAGTAAATTAATTTTTGTTCTTATTAGTATTTGAATAAAACATTTCATAATATAAAATATATGCTATATAGTAAAGTATTTTCAGTGATTGCTGTATGTGACAAACATACTAAAGTAAACAAGTATTTTTTTCTTTGTTAGTTTTACAATGTAAAAAAAGAATAAAGGCTAGACAAAAGCATGCTTAAGTTGATAGATTGTAATCCTGGGTTGCTGAGGTGGGGGATGGGGCGTAAAAGTGCAGTGATTATAATATATATAGAGTTGATATGTTTTCTTTTACTTTTGCATAGGTGAATATCTGGATTAATGCCACTGGTTTAATATAAAAACAAGTTTATAGTGTGATCAAGTGGGCTTTAAAAGCAAGAGACCACTGTGAATGTAATGAATAGTTTTCCTTTAGCAAACAAATGTTCAATGTGATTTGAGAAGTCTGCTGCTGAGGGCAGCTGTACATTCTGTTCTTATGTTTCCATGGAAACAAGCTGACTACAGTGAAGGCAATAAATCTCAAGATGTCTGGACATTGTGTGCTGAGAAAAACATAAAATTAAAAGGTACAAGGGCAAGCAGCTTAGGGAAAATAAAGTCAGAAATTACTAGAAGTGAATAGGAGATAGCAGCTTTTCTGGTCCCAAAATACATCAGTGCATTTATTAGAACAGTTTTATTTAAAGATAGCTAGTGCTCTTTTTTAAGGCTAAAAGTTAATGTTTTCTGAAACCATATAAGCTGTTTTTCACATCTGGTAGAGTGATAAAGATAAAACAAGAGCAGACAGCAATCATTGTAAGTAGGAGCACAGGCTGTAACATATACCTTAACAAATACTAACTTAAGTTTTGGTTAGTTAATGCCTGTGGGTGTAGCTGTCAATTTGGGACAAGTATTCCTATCAGGAAGGTTAAGCTTCACTGTTTGAAGATGTACACAGTTTTGTGTGTTTCCTTTACGTTAATAGGTTATGGAGTGTTCTGGAGGTGTGTTTGATTTTTGTTTGAGGGTATTTATTAAAACAAAAAGTCTTGTAAAATGTGACTTTGGTTCAAGTGGAGATGACAAGAAACAACTGCATAAAGGATCAACCTGACAAACATTAAAGGGTGCATGCAACACAACAGCTGGAAATACACATTTAAAAAAGCTACCGTACATAATAGGTAGGAATAATAACTTATCACAATGGTTGCACTATCCATATTGTTTTGGAAAGTGAATGGCCTTACTGGTATGGACAAAAAGCTAAGAGTACTTAATTATATTATGAAATGCAGAGTGCAAATAGGAATACTACAGGAGAAACATTTGAAAAAAGTGAGCATGTGAATTTGATAAAGAAAGATTTCAGGATGGATATTCAGCAGAATATCAGGAACAAACAAAAAGAAGAGTACTTATACCAATTGCTAGAGGGCCTCTAATAATAATGGTATATTAGTAGTAATAATGGGCTACTGGCAAGGGAGGAGGATTATGCTGGCATGTGTTTATATTCCACTTAAAACTGATATTATGGAGCTTAAGAAATTTTGGGGAGAAATAACCAGCTTTCATCAGGGACTGCTACTTACAGGTGAGGACTAGAACTTTATTTGCAAAAGTGATGAATGCATCCAGGGACCCAGAAGGGAAAATATAAGAAATATAGGGAAGATTTCTGAAGAAATGTATGAAAATATTTAGTATAGAAGACATGAATTCAGTAGTATAACCTTGAAGAGGAAGTTCATAATACACCCCAAGGTACAATAACTGGACTAGACTAGACAAAAATAATGTTTAATAGGAACCTGTGTATTTAATTGAAAGCTTCAACACACATCCAATAACTATTTCAGATCATGCACCATAAAAATGCAGGGCAATGAAGTAAAAATGAGATACTGATGCTTACCTACCTACCTGCTAAAAAGGGAGAGGAATTTAAGGAATGGGCAGTGGAAATTATTTGAGAGGTATTAGGGAAGACAGAAATCACTTCAGAAGTTACAGATAGTGAGTAAGATAAAATGAAAAGTAGAATTTAAAAATAGGGTAGAAGTAAAAGAAAAATATATGTTAAGAAGTAAAAAGAAGTATTTAAAGAGGCTGACGAGGGTTAAAGTAGTGCAGAATAATGGGATTCTCACAGACCAAGAAAAGGTACAACTGCAGAGAAAATAAAGGAGTAAATGGATACTATGCATGGGATCAGAAACACTGCTGTTAAGTAACTATTTTTAATAATAACTCCACAGCACAAAGTCTTTTAGCACAATGACTTGGGCAACAGAGCCTATCATAAGCAAAATAACCAGAGATCCTATAGAGGTATTAGAGATATTTTGAAAATTGTATGAAAATTTGTATGAAGCAGAGAAATGTGGCAAAAAAGCACAAATGGAAATATTTGTGAAACACTTGAGTATACCAAGGTTAGAGGTAGATGAAGTTCAACAACTAGGACTTAAAATAGGAAATGAGATAAAAATGGGGATGTGTAATCAATCTGCAGGAAAGTCTCCAGGAATAGATAGTATTTCTGTGGATGTTTAGAAGCTAGGAGGGAAGAACGTGATAAAAGATCTGGAAGGTTTGGTTTAACAGTATTTTAAAAGGAGGAGAAGCACCAACATCCTGGAGGATGGTGTCTGTAATACCCAAAGATAGTAAAGTCCCATAAGAACCAGTTTCATAGAGGCCCATTTCAATTTTAATCAGTAATTATAAAGTGCTTATGTCTATAATAGGAAAGGTATTGCAAAAAAAATGATAGTTATGGATTAATGTAGATTTGATGAGGGGAGGCAACATTTGACATCATTAACAGAGCAATGATGCCCAACTAGGAAAGAGAATGTAAGAAAATACTGCTGTTGTTGGTGGGTTTTGATACAGAGAAAGCATTTGGCCGAGTAAGCTGGGATTTTATGAATAGGGCAATGGAATCATTTGCATTTCCTGATACAATAATAACATTAACTTGAGTATATCTATATGGGATCAGAGGCAAAAATTAAAGTGGGAGGGTTCCTCTCTGATATATTGTGTCTAAACAAAGGTCCAGGCAGAGGTGTCATCCTTCTTCTTTGTTATTTGCATTATATTTAGAGCCACTGCCAAAGAGAATAAGTGACTCAGAAGTTCAATGAAAAGTTTGCTTTATTTGCAGACACTATTATTTTGTACCTAATAAAACCAGAAAAGGATATTGGAAGTGGAACATTCTGAAACAGTTTCAAGTCTTTTTAGGATATAAAATTAATGAAGATGAAACAAATGCTATAGCAGTCAGAAAACTATGTACCCACACATAAATTGGTTCAGCAATACCCATATTTATGGAGACATGATAAATTGAAGTATTTAGGAGGATTGGTTAAAACGGATTATGTTATGGTAGCTAAGGATATGTGGGAAGAGACTAAACAAAGGATAATAAAAATGGCTGAGAAACTGGAAGCTCTTGTTTATGGACTTGGATAACAAGTCTCTTTAGTGTTATACACAAGTCAGTCATATATTTTTTTCAACCAGAGAAGAAATTGTTGATAGCAATTAATAAAGGATTTTATCTGGGAGGCAAAGAGGGGAAAGAGTCAAGTAGGATAAGGCGATCCTTCCAATTGAACAAGGTGGTATGGGACTACCTGACTTAAAGAGATATTTTAGATCTACACAGTTAAGGCTTGTATATATAACGCAAGGAGAAAGCTATAATTCAAAGTGGAAAGGGATGATGATAAAGCAGGGGTGGAATTCAAGAAATAAGGAGGGAGTGGGATGTTGGATGCAGATCATTAAGGGGAATAACAACAGCCATACAGAATATCATATTGATAAAGTGGCAGAAACTATTGTAAGAACTAATCCAACACGAGAATGGAGAAAGGAAATTCCTCTGATATAGATGACTACAGTTAGTGGTACACAGAAGAGGCAAGAAGGGGCTAGAATTTACTGGAGAAAACTGGAAAAGAATCCAAAGTATGGAAAACAAATAACTATAGAGGGGAAAGGTAATAGCATAGGAAGAGGAAAGAAGACATTTGGACTGCAGGCTAGAGACTGTGTGCCCCATTTGGGATTGATATCAGAGTATAGGCAAACAGAAAGGGATTGGGGAATCCTAAGTGAAAGACTTGCTCTGGTAGAGTTTTTAGTTTAATCTAAAACAGAGGCTGCTGTTAAAAAGGGATAATTAGTAGGATTTATAAAATATTGTATGATAAGTGTAGAAATCAATCAGAGGAGATCAGAAATTATTGGGAATAGAGATTGGATAAGCAATTGACAAAGAAACAGTGGGAGGACATATGTATGGCTCCCAAATATGCAACAAAGTCTAGAATATTTAGGATTTTTGTTTGGAAGTGTTTGCAATGTATTTTCATATCCCAAGCAGATGGCAAATTTTGGAGGTGTGATGTGAAACAAAGAGGTAATTGGGAACATATGTTTTGGGAGTGTAATGAGTTGGCAGACTTTAAAAATTCCATTCAGAGCACTCTGTCAGGAATATTGGGTGAGCAAATGAGTGTAATTAAGGGAAATATTTTTTTGAGCTGGGATACAGGATCTGAATTGCCTAGACACAGTAAGGCCTTAAGTTTAATTCTGTTGGCTGTCAAAAAAAGCAATTACAAGACAATGGAATTCAAAGTCTAAACCAATCGTATTTAAAGTAGTGAATATTGTAACAGAGATAAAAGAAGAGGAAGTGGGATCTTTAGAAAAGTGTAAGAGTAAATTACATAGAAAAAAATGGAAACTGGGAAAAACACATGCAGAATAATGTTTTGGAGAAGGAGTGAGGTTGAAGAGAAGGTAGGATTTGAGCAATTTATGTAATGCTGTATTCATGATAACTGTACAGTAGAATATGTATAATATATAATATTTGTAACTGTGGACATCTTAATATGGTTTATTTTACTCTATAGAAATTTATGTTTGCCTGTGTCGTAAGTGATAATTTAATAATGGTGCTAAAATACATCATTAAACTGTATTCACAAAACCAAGCCCAAATATAGGGTTCCTGTTAACACTCATGAGTAAGGTGGGCAGGGAGGTTTTTACCATACTCCTGCTCCTAATCTAGCACTATACATTATGTTACTAATATCCTGTTCCCTAACTGCACCAGAAAGGCACACAGCATACACAACACCAAACATACAAACAGTAATTGTATCCCCGTACCTAATCCTTATTCTAACCCTAACTCACAAAGACTAGAACAAATACACTAAATGATATAACAATTTCAGTCAAACATTCATTTTTTTGCACATTCTTACTTACCTACACGGTGAAAATGAGCATTTAGTCATTTGTGCATTCACTCATTTGACAATTCAGTCATTTGTGCATTCATTCCTTTACATACGCACTAAAACATTTCAGACCAATGAACATTTGTTCTTTTTAATTGTAATCTTCTTCTTCTTTCGGCTTTTTCTGGTTAGGGGTCGCCACAGCGGATCACCTGTCCTCTCATGATTGGCAGTGGAGTTTTACAGTGTTGAATTGCCAGCCCAGCGCCCAACCTTCCACAGAAGAGACACACAGACACAGACACAGACACAGACACACACAGACACACACACAGACACACACACACACACACACACACACACACACACACACACACACACACACACACACAATTTAGAGTGTCCAATCCACTTACAGCATGTATGCATATATATATATATATATATATATATATATATATATATATATATATAGAGAGAGAGAGAGAGAGAGAGTGCCCTGGGCACAGAGGACCTGTTGTGTGATACTTGAAAAATGAAACACTTTTTCCTGTAGATTTTTGGGAACAGATTTCATGATGAGGTACAAAGACATGAGTCATGAGTTGTGAAATCAAGTTCCTTTGTCCTAAAATACAAAATAACATATCCTGAACAAGCCAGGCCATTCTATTTAACTGTTTTTTTTTTTTTTGTTCTTTTTTCATGAATTGCTGTTTCACAGTCACTTTAGCAGGAAATGGATTTATTGAACAGGGCTTTAGTTTCCATGTATTTTTATGTATGAGCTGTCTCCTCGCTGGACTTTACCTATACTTCTGAAGTAATGTTTAACTTTTGTTGGTAATTTAGCATACTTATAGCAATCTGCTGAGAGTTATATTCAGGTATGTTAGTCATACAGTTTAATTACGTTTTTAATCAGACATTTAGAATCAGAACTAGGTTTCATAGTATACAGTGCAAATTTCTTAGGTCGTCAGCCATACTCAGACTGCTAGAAACATGTTGCTTGACAGTACAGCAGATTGTGACATGCCTGCAAATGGCTGCATAATGACATGCATGTGAAGGTGCTGTCTGAAATGACACAGTAGTGGTATGTAACTATGTATAGCAGGAGCACTGGAGCTATTCATGATAATTTTGTGGAACATGTGCACGACAATGAACAACTTGACAAAAGGCCAAAGCACAGACAAAATACCTGTACTGCAGACAGTAATAATCTAGATGAATGTTTGTCCTACCTCTCCTTGTGGAGATCATAGCTAAAGAGACTTTTGAAGACCAGCAGGGAAGATATATTACAGGCATCACTCTCAAGAGTGCTTAACCACTTACTCAATGTCATGTTTTTACATGCAGATGAGCATATCTGGTTTTTCAGAGCAGCAGAAGAGAGAGACACCGCTATGACTAGCTTCTATGTCATTGCATACCTCCTTAAGGTCCTTGGTGTCCTAGAATACACACATGGTAATAAAGCCTTCACCTAGGCCATAGTCACAGTGGTAAGTCAATAAACGTGGCTATCCATTCCATAACCTGCAAGACAGTGTGCAGTGCACAAGGTAGTATGAGACATTGGTCTGCATAGCACTCAAGCAGTTATCATGATTCACATGCATGACCATGTAGTTGGCAAATGCATGCACTGTGGAAGACTGTATGCATATCTGGCTTTAGGCACCAGCGAACCCTGCAGTCACTGGGGGCCCCCTGTTCCCTGGGAACCCCAAACCACAGCAAGTTATCTTATCCTGATATTTTGTAACATGTCTGTAAAACCAACAAAAGCTAGTAGCATTCTTGTATACTTAATAAACCACATGGATAATAACACTTACTTATATCTCCTTTAAATTTCAAAGATATTTCTGGTTGTAGTAACAGTGTTTTGTCAGGTAACAGGCATCAGAATTCCATTAAATATTTTACTACTGACATAGTGCCCCTGGCTTTGTTAAATCCTGTTGTTGGACAGTTTCTCCACTAAAACTATCTACATAGTTAGCTTCAGGTCCCTGATATACCCTTGGCTGCAGGGGGCCCCTTTAATCATCCTTGACTGTGTGGGGGTCCCACAAAAGCTACTGCTGGTTGAGGAAAAATGATGAAATAAAAATGTATTAATTTACTAATTATGCTCTTTAACCTGATCAGGGCTGTGATATGACCCTGTTAAGATGAAGTTGATAATGAACATGAACAAGGTAAGCATTAGAGAGATCAGCAGTCCAGAGTGGCTTATCTCAGTGCAAATTTTGGATTTTAAGAAGAGCTGACACTTCCAATCATCAGGGATGGTTTTCTCTTTCTGGGAGTTTTATAAATAGAAACAACACCAGATACTATAACTCTCAATTATTTTGCTTAAGAATTCAGTTCAATCCCAAAAATAATAGAATAAAGGCTCCCAATCAGGACTACATTTTAAATAATACTCTAATTCGCTTAAAAAGTTAGAATAACACCTTTTGCATCAACATGTATTTTTGCACAATAAGTATAAAACTCAGATGTCTGGATTGATTGACTGTTTGTAATCCTGAATGATTTACCAGCAAATCAAACTTTTTATGAAAGAGAAAGCAAAAGTATGAACAAAATCAGGGAGGGTCTGTGAAATCAGGGACAGTGATGGGTATGTGAAATCAGGGACAGTGATGGGTGTGCATTAATCCTCAATGAGGTAAATAAGTGACTTATCCCTGCTGCTGCTGTTTGACAACTGCTAAACGCAGTCACTGATCTGGTGTGGCAGTACCAATGTTGTACAATATATTGCTATTTACTGAAATAAATACAAAACTAGTACCTCGATGGCATATGCTGTGTGTGTGTGTGTGTGTGTGTGTGTGTGTGTGTGTGTGTGTGTGTGTGTGTGTGTGTGTGTGTGTGTGTGTGTGTGTGTGTTGGTGTGTGTGCATAAAAAATATCACTGATTTTTGTCTGTGCACGCACCCAATAATGCCAGGACACAGACATTATTCTTCTGGGTATCAATAAAAAATGTACCAAACAAGTAATTATATTTCAAAAGTAAGACATAAAATATATCCAAGAACATTCAGAGACTTAGATCTTCTTGGAGTCTGTTGGCCCCCACTCACCAGACTGTATAAATGGATACCGAGGGCTACCTTAATCATCCTTGACTCTGTGAGGACCCCCACAAAAGCTATGGCTAGTTGAAGAAAAATGAGGACAAAAATCTATCAATTTTCTGACTGAGCTGTGTAACCTCAACAATGTTGAGATAAGACCCTTTTAGGATAAAGCTGATAATAGCCTCTGGTTTCAACCACACCCATTCTAAAACCAGCCCTGCTCAAATGTGTGTGTACAGAAAGCTGCTGTAGGTTAAGGGGGTGGAGACTGCATGGTTATCACAACTTTAATTTTCATCACAATCAAACCTTAGAGGTATGCACATGAAGTCATTATAGCTTATATTTGAGCTGAGGACAGTGTGGTCATTGTTTATTTACTTTTCTCACAGACCTCATAGGTGTAAAAAGAAGGTTACTACAGCTCATGTAGGGGTGGTGTACTGGAGCAACAAATTAAAATATATTACTGAAATCATTCTCACAATCACACATCAGGCACATATACACAGGGCTGACTTGGAGGGTTAGGGGTGAGGAAGCATGCTATGTATACGTATATTAGCGGTCACTTGAAATATATGGCTAAGGCAATTCAAACCTCTGCTTTCATCCTAGTCTAACACCAGAGGGATGTACAGGCAGTGACTGTCTTTTGTGGGGGGTTAGGGAAGGAGGCAGTATTCCCAGATAATGTATTCCCACAACTGGCTTGTTAGTTTATTGTGAGCTACTGTTTTTGTCAGCTTTGAACATTAAGCCTTGGGCACAACTTATTTCTTCCTTGAAAAAAAAATAAGACTGAAATTCTTTTCTTTTTCATGATTTTTGTTTAGGCCACCATTGGAGTGAAATGTTGAGAAAATGCTCTAAAATGTATCCCAGGGCACATATATAACCCCTATGCCTTTGGGGGCACCAGCTTAATTGAGTTATTTCCTAAATGGTTATTAATGTGCTGTCTTGGTCAGGAAAGGTGTGCTGAAAGAATGCAAAGAAAACTAAAGCTGAACAGCAACAGTGAATTTCCTTCCTTAATATTTTTTGTTCAAGCCATTATTGGATGAAAAGGTTGTGTAAAAAGAAAAAAGCCTTTAAAATGCACTTCAGAGCATATCGAAAGTTATGGCTTCTTGAAAAAGCTGACAGTAAGGCAAAATGTGAGAAAAAGAAGAAAAAAGTAATGTGCATGGTTGGGGAGGTCAGAGGAGAGGACTGGAGAGTGTGCGGGGGGGGGGGGTGTTGAAACAGTAGGCCTAGTCATCACTTCATTTAAGTCCAAACTTGTTCATAGATTTGTTGAAAAGTATCACTGTTGCATCTAAATGCCAGTAACTGTAAGTGTCCCTTTGTTAGCCAGGTCAACAAAGTGTGGTATATAGCCCTGCTGTAATGTAAGAACTTGTAGCTACAGGTCTGTCTGTGTGTACTATTCCTAAAAGTTTGCAGCACAAACTAAAAGTTTCTTAGGACGTGTGGCATTGACAGGATGATACTTATACTGGAAGTGCCGAGAGGCCCCCAACTTGACATTTGCTGGGGTCCCCAAAATGCTAACACCAGCCCTGACTGTACACACCAATCTTCCTAACATTTGTCACATGTAACAGGTGATGCTGATATTCCTCTGGCCTTGGCTAATGGCACCTATTCATAGTATGATAAGCACTGCTGAATGCCAACAGAACATGGCACATGCAGAGACCCACAACAGCAATGAACAAGCACTCAGCCAGCTGAAGTCATGCTTCTGCTGATTAGAGTCATTCAGCACATAAGTGCAGTACTCATCTGCCACAGTGTGCTGACTAGTTATAGTCTGTGCCATGCGATATCACATGATACTCTGGAAACAAGCTGGACAGCCCCATGGTATACCCTACAAGCACAGAAGCCATGAGGAGGATTCTGAGCCAGAATAGGAGAAACCATATGCTGGACAACACCACCAAGGCAGCAATGGGCACAATATATAACAGTATAGGCAAAGAAATATGGGACATGATGAATGCACAATGACAGTGCAAACACACAAAACAAAGAAGATGTATGCAATGATAATGACAGGCTGCAATGAGCAGAGCACATACAGGTCACTCATACGCTGCTTAGGACAGATGGTGCAGATGCACAACTGCCAAGAGACACAATCACACATAACTTTTAACACACATTAGGCTGGGGTAATCATATTATAGGAGGCATAGATGGGGGTCTTCTGCTGTAGATATGCATTCTGTGTCAGGGATCACATCCTCCAGTGACAGATACTGGGAGCCACTATGTGAATGCGACCTGCTGCCAGTCTATGGGAATTAGACAACTGGACTCAGTCTCTCCCTTGGCATGGAAGGTGTGGTACCATAGGACTCTAACCTGGATGCAGTCTGCTGGTGAGGTGTCCTTTAAATGGAGGCTGGATGTCTTCAACACCCACAAAAATGCGTTTGCAGAGTGCACTGATTTATGGCCACCTCAAGCACATGCCTTACCCTGCCATGGACAACTTTGTCAGGATGTGCAGTGATGTTAAAACTTGAACTTTGTTCACATGAAGGTGGCAATAGTGACAGAGAGGCAGTATAACAGCACAGCCAAAGCTGTACATTCACAAAGTACACCTGGTGCATGACCATCCAAGATTTAGGCACACAGTGCCACTTTCTTATCTGACAGTGACTCCAGTATAAGTGTATTGGCATCAGAACTGACCCTCTTCATGGATGCCAGCATCAGACTTTTGTCCTTCCTAAGTCTTGACATATCACCACTGCACCATTCTATGTGAAAAAACAATACAGAAACACCACAGTTACATAGGGTACATGTGTGTGTAGAATGTATACCATGGGCATCTGTGCAACATTTGATGTACAATACTAACACACATTCCCTGTTATCCAGTCTTTGCTGTACTCCTGATGTTTCTCTGATGACAGACAAGCAGAGGGACACCATAATTGGCCTACACTCTGTATGTTCATCACTACTAAAATGATATGTCCCATATGTCATATTAACCTGGAGCATCTCTCACTGAGACACTTCTTTACTGCACTTTTCTCTTGGAAATGACCATAAGGCTGGCCTTTCAGGGTGCGTGTGCATATGCATATGCACTGTATATATCTGGCAGTAGCAAGCTGAAGTACTATTATGATGAAAATTATTTTATATATTCACACACATGTATGCAGACACACATACAATACACACAGAAAGATAGATAGATAGATAGATAGATAGATAGATAGATAGATAGATAGATAGATAGATAGATAGATAGATAGATAGATAGATAGAGATCTAGTTGTTGTTCAGAATGTAGACAGGTGAAAATGTAAACAAATCAGAATGTAGGCAGAGGCAAATAGATTGTTATTAGAGCTGAGTAAGGTTTAGGTAAGAAAATAGCTTTAGTTTTGTGCATGTTTGTTGATGCATGTGTCTGAGCCTATCTTGTGTGTTATGGAAAGGGTTTTTCTAAGATGTGGTGCAAAATTTGGGATAGCATACATTACTAATGTGGCACAGGGGGTGCTAATCCTCACGCTGACTCTGAAACTCATCTCAGAAAAATCATTTCTGTAATACTACCCTAATTCTGCCATTGCCCCTGCCCCTAACCCTGTACCTTAGGAAAAAAAAACTTTCCATAAAACCACTACTATTCAGACATATGGTATTGCTATGATTTAGTGATTTAGTGTTTTTTGTTTGTTTTATTTTATTTTAAGTTTAAACTGATGATGGAAGTAGCATGTTTGTCTGTCTGTTTTTGCAATCAGTTTAATGTGTGCTTTGGGTGTTTTTTGCCAGTATTGTGAGTTCTGCATTTTGATTTGCCTACATATTGAATTGTCTGTATTTTTATGTATGTGTGTATGTGTGTGTGTGTATATATATATATATATATATATATATATATATATATATATATATATTTATATATATATATATATATATATATATATATATATATATATATATATATATATATATATATATATATATGGATCTAGGACATTTCACCGAAAGCACATTTCACCGAAACTCAAATGACCGAACACAAATCACCGAAAGCACAATTCATCGAAACACATTTCACCAAAAGTTGTATATGGCCTTGTCCCCACTGTAGTGCGACCCTGGAGTTAGTATATATAGTAGGGAGGGTGTGGGGGGCACGGCCCCACCCCACATCGGATTGTGTGAGGGGTGTAGCCCTCTACATATTTTAAGTATATATCATGTTTGAATAAGAGTAATATATTACAATTGCAAGTATGCATGTATATAGTTCAAAACATTGAAAATATGTGGGGGGGGCTATGCCCCCACACCCCCCTACTATATATACTAACTCCAGGGTCGCACTACAGTGGGGACAAGGCCATATACAACTTTTGGTGAAATGTGTTTCGATGAATTGTGTTTTTGGTGAATTGAGCTTTCGGTGAAAAGTGCACACTAATTTGACTTTCGGTGAAATGTCCCAGATCCATATATATATATATATATATATATATATATATATATATATATATATATATATATATATATATATATATCTATACATATACATACATATATATATATATATATATATATATATATATATATACATACATATACATATACATATATATGTGTGTATATATATATATATATATATATATATATATATATATATATATATATATATATATATATATATATATGGGTCTACCTGATAACACCGACACGCCAAAACACCGACAAACGAAAAAACCGACACGACAAAACCGAAAGTTCAAAAACATGAAACTTTACATGCCCAACAAACCACAATCCCGACAATCAACAAAACAAATAACTTTCCCGAAAAACACACACAATACAAGTACACCAAAAACCTTACAAACTTACACTAAACCTTACATACACAACTATATATGCACTAACCATAACCTGAACCTAACCCTAAGGTCCGTCACTATCGCACACTTACCTTACCTGCACCCTAACCCTAACTCACTTAACCCGCCCCTAAATCTAATGTCCGTCACTATCGCACACTTACCTTAACATGGTGTTCTCAGCATCGGGATTCTCAACTGTCGGTCTTCTCTGTTGTCGATCTTCCGGTGTCGGTTATCTCGTTGTCGTTCTTCTCAGTTTTCGGCGTAATCAGGTAGACCCATATATATATATATATATATATATATATATATATATATATATATATATATATATATATATATATATATATATATATATATATATATATATATATAAATATATATATATATATATATATATATATATATATATATATATATATATATATATATATATATATATATATATATATATATATATATATATATATATATATCTGGGTCTACTTTGACCCACAGAATTTACATTTCTCCGAAAGGCAATTCTGCGAGTCCATTTTCGCAAAAATAAAAAAAAACAGTTCACTGAACAGCAAAAGAGAAAACACACTAAACACATTTATGCAGGGTCAAGCCCCCCTGCACCCCCACACTCTTTCTACTTATATATTCTAACTCTGAGATCGCACTACAGTGGGGAAAAGGGAATATTCCCTTATCCTCACTCTGTTGCGATCTACAACAACAAGCTTGCTTGCTGTTCGGAGGATTTTCACGAAAGTGCATTTTCAGATAAATGCACTTTCTCGAAAATGGACTTGAGGAATTGTCTTTCAGAGAAATGTAAATTTGGTGTGCCAAAGTGGACCTATACATATATATATATATATATATATATATATATATATATATATATATATGTATATATATATATATATATATATATATATATATATATATATATATATGTGTATATATGTATATATATGTGTATATATATATATATATATATATATATATATATATATATACAAACAAAGAGTTAAAAGGTCACACTAAAAAAACTATGAGAAAAAAACTAAATGAAATCTCCAGACAAGCTAGAACTTTCAAAGAGTGACCTCACAAACCTCCTATTACAGAGGCCCATGGGATATATGCAAATGACCCTTATGAACATCAGGTGTTTCTATATATATATATATATATATATATATATATATATATATATATATATATGGGTCTACTTCACATCACCTAAAACCCATTTGACTGACTTTCATTTCACTGAGATGAAATCACCTAATTTTCAAAATACTGTAAATTCATTTGACTGAATTTCATTTCACTGAATTGTAAGCCATAGACATGATGTGGGTTTCCTTTCACCTGTGACTTGTTTGTGATAAAAATAATTTCTGTAATTTACAGTGCTGACTGTCAGAATACTGACAGTCATGTAGAAAGTAGTGTTGTAGTGTTTTTAAATGTGGGTATGTCTCTTTACATTTTAATGGGAAGTATCTAAAGTAATATAGCGGATGTTTTGTGCATTTCCAGCAGTAGTGGCAGTGTGTAGAGTACTGTATGGCAAGTAAAAGGATCTTATTCTTCTTCTTTCGGCTTTTCCCGGTTAGGGGTTGCCACAGCGGAACTCCGGTCCGCTAATGATTAGCAGTAGATTTTTACAGTGCCAAGGTGCCAGCCCGATGCCCAACCTTCAACAAAGGCACGCCCATTCACGTATGTCTTTCGAATGCCACTAGACCACGGGGAAGATATGCAGACTCCACACAGAAGGCGCTCCAGCCAAGAATCGAACAGGAGAACCTCTTGCTGTGAGGCAATAACGCTACCGCTGCACCACCGCGGCAAGTAAAAGGTATATGCCCTTTTCCCCACTGTGTGATCCTGGAGTTAGTATATATATAGTTGGGGGGGCATAGCCCCCCACTTAGATTGGTTTTATATTGTCCAGTTTCTGTTAAGAGGGTAAGTAAGTAGTTTTTAAGGTCTGGAAAGAGGTAGTTATTAGTGTTGTGAGAATGTTTGTTTATGGTTTAATGTTTAGTCTTTTGAAATTTAACATTGTAAGCTTTCGGTGAAATGAGATTCAGTCAAATGAGTTTTCAGTATTTTGAAATTAGGTGATTTGGTCTCAGTAAAATGAAAGTTAGTCAAATGGGTTTTAGGTGATGTGAAGTAGACCCACATATCTATAT
Organism: Protopterus annectens; assembly: GCF_019279795.1. Taxonomy (NCBI): domain Eukaryota; kingdom Metazoa; phylum Chordata; order Ceratodontiformes; family Protopteridae; genus Protopterus; species Protopterus annectens. The sequence continues at coordinate 372,198,278 of NC_056751.1, forward strand.
CTATACACACACACATATATATATATATATATATATATATATATATATATATATATATATATAGACCTACTTCAGAAAGTCGAACAACCAAAACATTGACTTTCAGAACATTGAGACCAGAAAAACGAAAATTCACTTTACTGAAACTGCAAAATCTTGAACAGTGGGATATCAAACATAGTAGAGTTTATGCTAAGTTAGTTTTAGGCTATGTTCCATCCTTACTGTAGTGCAATCTCTGAGTTAGTATATTTAATTTGTGGGGAGTATGGAGCCCCCTCACATGGGGGTGCTAGAGGATGCAGCCCCCCAGCAAAGCATAGGGGTTACAAAGAAGACAAAGTTTTGAGTCTGCTTTTGTTTGTTTTTGGTAGTCCGATGTTGTAGGAGTGTGTTTTCCGTTTGTGTTTTGTCATTCAATGTTATGGGAGTTGGTGTTATGAAGTTTCAGTAAGGTGAATTTTCATTTTTGTGGTCTCAATGGTCAATATTTTGGTTGTTTGACTTTCACAAGTAGACCTATATGTGTGTGTATGTATATATATATATACATATATATATATATATATATATATATATATATATATACATACACATACATACATACATACATAGCTAGATAGATATATAGATAGATATAGATAGATATAAATATATATATATATATATATATATATATATATATATATATATATATATATAAACTATGTGCATGTGTAGATTTATATCTGTATCCAGATATATGGATCTGTTTCTCAAGACTGACACTGCACATGATCAAATGGCTAAATCTCGAATCAACAATATCGAAATGAAGAATGTCAAACATCAAGAAAAAATGGCAACATGTCTCTTTTTGATAGGGGGCTATCCCCTTGCACCCCCTACTCCCTGCTAATTACCTGAGCTAGCAATACAGCATGAAAAGAGCAAATTCCTCAAACCCCACTGTACCATAATCTCTATTAATGAAATCCCCCCTCATATAACTGCATTCTACAATTTGAAGATGTCAGCTTAATATTTAGCCAGTCAATCATCTGCAGCATCAATAATGTGAAGGGGAAAAATTGCAAGAAAGACTTATCTAAACTAGTCTTCATTGTATAACACTTTAAACCTCCTGAAGAAGAGCACTGAAATTTGGACCAAACCGAAAAACTGAATAATGTAATCCAAAAAAACAGTGAAAAGTAGAGTTGACCACAATAAAGGCAATAATGACTAGCGCTTTCTTCCACTTTTATTTTTCGTGAACTTCTTCAGAAAAAGACCCTGAAGAAGAGCCTTATGGGATATATGCAAATGAACTTTTAAGGACATACCAGTGATTCAGCTTACATGGATTTTGAATGCCCACGACTTTTCACTTTTTACTTTTTAAGTCTTTACTGGTGCATTCCAATCAGTAAAGCTAAAGCTCACCAGCTGTAAACAAGGCATGTTTCTCCCTTCTTCTGAGCATGTCAGTGCAGGATAAGAGGAGTGTTTGACTATACTAAGGAAACACAGAGCAAAAAACCAAGCCTGATGGCCATAAATATTAAGTTGCCTGCAAAATATCCCAAATAAAATCCAAACCAAAGGGTAAAAAGATCATCCAGACTAACCAGTAATCAGTAAAAACTCCAAAACTGACCCAGCTAAGTTAAAATCTTCACTTTGTAAGACCTTAAACTTCCTGTACTGAAAGTGTATGTGACATAATCTTGTAGAAAACATGATTTAATGGAATTACAGCAAGTTTTGACAGCTTCTGTACTTCTTTAATAACTATGCTTTATTTGTGGCTACAGGATTCGTATAATTACAAGTCTCAGATTTCTGATAAGTAGCCTTATATTATACTGGGAATGTTAATACTAACTTTAATAGAAGTTGCACCACTGCTGAGCTTTGTACATTGTTACTAGGCATGCCGTTCAGTAAGTCATTGAGGAGCCTAGCCGTGTTTCAATTGCCCCAGAGAACTGTCTGGTTAAGTGGCTTTTTCATGAAAACACAGTAGGCAAATGAAGGTGGAAGGAATCAAACTCTGTATGACAGGAAGCAACATGTTAACAGCTCATGGCCAACCCTTAGCACTAACTACCAACTGCCAGCTTGTTGCAACAAGCGCGCTACACATTTGTTTAATGTTATTCTGTCTTCCTACAGGCCGTTTCTGCCTTCAGTTACTCTTATGCTTCTCGGAGTACTTTAAATACACTGTTAGAAAAGTTACTGGAACAATATGCACAACTGGTCATTGAGATAATTGGGTTGATTTGTCCCTTCCCTAGTTAGGAATGGTCTAAGATTGCCTCTGTAAGTATTCAGGAGTTGGATATCTTTGTCTTCTTCCACCTTGGGCAACTCATTTGCAACCACATACATTCCACTAAATCCACACAAACACACACGCACACACACACACACACACACACACACACACACACACACACACACTCATACACGCACACACACACACACCCACAAACACCCGCACACACACACACACACACACACACACACACACACACACACACACACACACACACACACACACACACACATTGGTATGCTGTTGTAGGGCTCTCCCAACCAACTCACTGACTGAAGGAGAAGTAAATTTCCTTGAGACATGGTCTATTACCATTAAATCAACAATTTGAGGTGACGCCCTTTCTTTAGGTTTTAATCTCTGGAGTGAATCCAAATGAAATCCAAGCCATCCCCTTGAAATCTACAGAAAAATAAGTATTTTTATTCACTGTACTGAATTTTTAAACTGTGTATTACTGAATTGCTGCCTACTTTTAACTAATTTTTAGCCATTTTAACTGTTTTGCTGTTTCAACTGCTTGCTGTTTGAGACTGTTTTCCTGCACTTTGTATTTTCTAGTACTTGTGTATTTTATAGCATAGGTTAGATTTAAATTTGCTGCATCTAGACTGTTTAGCTTCATCTGAGCACTAAAACCAGCCATCTTACATTAAGAGGGCTCCCTGCACCCTTGTGACAGATGTGTGTAGCAAAGGACCCTTCTGAGTTGCAGACTGTTGGAATAAGGCTCAGTGTTGAGCATTTACATTGGCCAGCTTGTTTGAAAATTGCTTAACTTGTTTTAAAAAAGGGTTCTAACAGTTGATACATAAGCCCCACATTTGCATGGGTTTGCACCTGTTTTAACACAGCTCCACAGAGTTTGGCAAGCAGCCACTGTTTTATTATCTTCACCTGAGCAATCCGAGGCATCTGTTTGCACATAGCGCACCTTTGCACAGCACTGTACAGTGGAGGTAACCATTGGCAGTTATAAATGCAAAAGCTAAAGTAGATTTATTTTCCCTTAGAAGCTGCTGTGTTCCAACTGAGGAGTCTCTTAAATTTTGCTTAGCTGCTGGGAGAGCACCTCAGCTAGGTTTTCTACTACATTTGCCACTTTAACTGAAATCTCCTAATCCATAATAGTCTTGTACCCCCTTGACAGCCTCAGTACTACAGACCCAGCATTAAGCCCCCAATTAAACCATATCCTTCCTCGTTAAAGTAAGCAAATTTACACCAAGTATTATGGATGGTCAGTTCTCCTCCATTTCTCCTGCAAGCCTGATTGATATGGGTATCCTGAGGGAGTTTAGCACTGGCAACCCACTACTCCTAAACCACTCAAGCTCAATTTGTGAGAGATGCATACACACTAAGCATTTATAATCCTTGCTCTCTCATTCATAGAACAGTGACACTGAACAAGTTGTCAGCCCACATATTACACCTCCTGCACAAACTAAGTTCTCAACACATAAACCATCATATGAGTAGGTACTCACGAGAAATTTACCTAAACACCAGAGACCTCCAAAACACAAACATGCTACACCTAATACAGTACCTACAGCACTCAATACACATAAAACCACAAGCACAAGTGTCTCACCAAACAAGCCCCTAAGGCAAAGCACATTTAAACCAAATTTTCTGGTCATAGGCAACTCTATAGTGAGACACACAGATATCCCATTCAACAGGCTGGACAAGGAGAAGGTTACGATCAGCTGTCTGTCAGGTGCCAGGATCTGCCAGATCACACAGACAATCAAGTCTCTTCACAACAAGTACTGTTTTGACTCCATCATAGTTCATGTTGGTGTGAATGACTTGAGACATACCTCACTGGACTATATGAAGAGAGACATGACTGAGGTCTCTGAATATGTGTCTCAGGCAGGTATGTCCCTAGCCTTGACCAGAATACTGCCTTCACCTAAGATGATACCACAATATATACAAAAATGATTGACTTTAATAGTTGGCTTAGTTTCTGGTGTCATTCTAAGGGGATCCAGTACCCATCAGCCTGGGATGACATGGTAGATAGACCACGCTGCTTTGCCAGAGATGATCTTTATCTGTTACCTCTGGGATTTTGGTTACTGGCTAAGGTGCTTGCCTCCACTATAGTGCCTTTTGTAGGCAATGTCACAACAACAAAACCCCCAATGTAAAAATATTTTGCAACCACAAGGTTATGCTGCTAAATACTAGGAGTCTAAACCTAAAACTGCACTCATTGGAAGCACCCCTTGCCTTAGAAGATGCTGCAATCTGTGCAGTCACAGAGTCTTGGTTTAAAGCTGCGGAAAGCACCCAGCCATACCAGGATATAATGCTTTCCACACATTCAAACCACAAACTGAAAGCGTGTGAACTAAAGGGGTGGAGTATCAGTATTCATTAATATAAATACACCTCTAGATTGGTTAAACAAAATGATTCCCTTGAACTAATCCAGGTACAACTGACTGTATGTAAGACCCCTAGCCACATTATTGCCAGTTATAGGACCCCCTCCATGAACCAGGATACCAACACTGCATTCTTGGATCTACTTGAATCACTCAAGTTACAACCAAACACCGTGGTTTTAGGTGACTTTAATTACCCATCCATAGATTGGGTAAATAATATGTATACTAACACACTTGCCTAAATGTTCCTGGACTTCACCAACTCCAGTGCCCTGGACCAGTTGGTTGACACCCCCACAAGGGGCCCAAACATTCTAGATCTGGTGCTCACTAACATGGGTGATCATTGTACCACCATGTGTGCAGCCTTCCATAGTAAGCCTGATCATAAATCAGTCTCAATAGAACTAACAATAACATCTGACCCCCCCCCCCCCCCATTAGCAGCAACTAGACTAAAAAACTTCTCCAGAGCCAATTACAACCTAATACATGACGGTATTAATGTCTTCATAACCCCTGCCCTCACTGATGGCATGGACAACTATACTGGAATTTACACCAATGCCTTCTATAAGCATTTATACAAATGTATTGACTCAGCTGTACCTCATAGAATCAAAGCAAGATCCTCAAGAAAGAACAAGCCTGTCTGGTGGACATCTGCCATTAACAGGTTATACAATAAGAGAAAGAAACTGCTGTCCAAAAGTAGGAAGAAATGGTTTCTGAATTGGAAGCATTCCCTCCTTGGCTAAAACAAGCAAATAAAACACACTGTAAGGCATTCTAAAGCTAACTATGAATCCAAATTAGTCTCCTTTGCTAAGGATAATCATAAGGACTTCTTTAGCTATGTCAGAAACCTTAAAGAAAAAAACAGATCTGCACAGAACTGGTTGTTAATGGCACCACATATACTGAACCCACAGAAATAGCCAGCCTCCTAGCTGACAGGTTCAGTGAAGATTTCTCCGCCCTGTCCTTGCCACATATCCCTCAAAGCTTCCCTACCACCTGCCCTCCAGCTAGTATCGCCAAGGACCATATTGTAAATGCTCTCTCCAAATCCAAAAACATAGCCTCTATGGGACCTGATAACATCCCAAGCTGTATTCTAAATGGATTAAAATAGAAACTAGCTACACCACTGCGTACTCTTTTTTTAACCACATTCTTAGCACTGGTTTTGTACTTGTGAATGGAAAACAGCAACCATCATCCTGTTACATAAAGGAGGCACCTCCACAGATCCTGGGAACTATAGACCCATAAGCCTGACCAGCCTAACCTGCAAGGCTACGGAAAGAATAATCATGGACCTCATCAACAAAGATATGGGAGACCTCCAAATACTTGACCCAACCCAGTTTAGATTTGTTAAAGGGAGATCATGCCTCTTGAACTTGGTGGACTTCTTTGAGACAGTCACCAAAGCCCGGGACAAAGGCAAATCCATGCATACAGCCTACCTGGACCTGTCCAAGGCCTTTGACACGGGAGATCATGCCTCTTGAACTTGGTGGACTTCTTTGAGACAGTCACCAAAGCCCGGGACAAAGGCAAATCCATGCATACAGCCTACCTGGACCTGTCCAAGGCCTTTGACACTATTCCCCATTCAAGCGTCATTGATAAACTCACCCAGCTGGAGATCAACCCATATATTGACAGGCAGGTTGCAAACTGGCTCACTGATAGCATACACACAGTCAAAACAGGTGACTCTACCTCCACCAACAAACCAGTAACCAGTGGTGATCCTCAGAGATCTGTGCTGGGGCCCCTTTTGTTTAGAATCTGCTTCTCAGATGTACAGGCTAAAGCAAATGGCCTATGACTGAAAAAGTTTCCTGATGATTGCAAACTGGGTGCAGTCATCAAGTACCCAGACAATGTCAAAATCCTACAACAGGGACTTGCACAGACAAATGACTGGCGCCAAAGTTATGGACTAAAACTCAATGCAAAAAATGCATTAGTATTCCCTTCAGCAATGGCTTTGTCCCTGCAGATTGCCACATTAATAACAACACCCTAAGCATGAAATCAGTGGTGAGAGATTTGGGCACACAGGTTGGCAGCAACCTTTCCTCTGACCACCACATCTCCACAGTGGTAAGAAAGGCTTTCTACATCACCCACCTTATAAGTAAGGGCATTGCATCCTGAACAAAGGAGGTTATAACTCCCTGTACTCCTCAGTCATCAGGTGAATAATAGAGTGCAATGCTACCTTTGGTATGTACCTTACCAGGCACCTCCAGCAAATGGAAAGACCTCAAAGGTTTCTTACAAAGAAAATTCAGGGTCTTCAGCATATGTCATACGCTAACAGACTAAAATCACTGTCACTACACTCTGTGTCTTACAGACTATTCAGAGGTGACCTTTTACATGCATATAAAGCAAACACAGATCCTGCTTTAATGGAAATGCTGACATTCGTAAATCAAATGTTATAAGATGCACACTCTAGGGAACTCAAGCTAGTATGTGACATCAACAGGACTTGCTGGAGAGACAGATATAGTCTCCTCTGGATGAGACTTACGAGTCAGGTGAAGCAGAACCCTTTGCTGATGCAATTTATGTGTAATTTGGAGGACTGGATGGGAAATTGCAAATTCACCCCAAGAGTTTCACTTGTGTCCCTCTTGGATAGGGGCTTGTTTTATTAGAAACATATTAGTGCCAAGCGGGAATGGAAACCAAACCAGAAATAGACAGAAATCAGGCAGCAAATGAATGTGGCAAAAATCAAAATAAAGAATATAAGGAGAAGAGTCAGATGAGAAGACAAGAAATATGAAAAAGGCGTAAATATAGTTGCAAGTACAGAAAACTCCTAGAACAACTTCATGCCGATCAAAATCTGATGCAAGAATAGTTAAGGTGAAGTAAATTTAAACCAAAGATGAAAGGTTTATACCAGTGACCCAGGATACTGGACTATGTATACAATGATTTATAAAGTCCATTGAACGTGGGAGAAACAAACAAATGCAGGCTCTGTAAAACAGAACTAGAAACAGTTTCATATCTTTGGTGCTGGGTGTGATAAACTAATGGCAGAGGGCTTGTATACTAAAAGGCATAATAATGTAGCAAGACCGTTGTATTGGGGACTGTGCAAACATTACAATATTGAGTAACTGAGAAGCATTGGAACATGAGCCACAAAGCATTATAGAGAATGCTGAAGTTTATATCACATGGGATGACACATTACTAACAGTTCAGAAAACAGATGCAAGAAAACCAGATATAGTAGTCAATGAAAAGAAGACAAAATTAGGATTGATCATTGAGATTGCTATACCCATTGAATACAATGTCTTACCCACAGAGAGACACAAAGTTATAAAATACAGGAATTGTACTCAGAAATGAGGACAATGTGGAAGAAGGATACCCAGACAGTTCCACTAGTTGTAGGAGCAATGGGTCTCATAAAAAAGAATTTACAGTCATATTTAGATATGCTACTGATATATGTAACTCCGTGTGAATTGCAGAAGGAGTCAATTCTGGGCACATGCGGGTGCTGCGAAGAGCACTTTTGGCTAATATCAAAGATCAAAACAATACTAATTTCTCAAACTTTAATCATATTGGTTCCATTCCCATCATGGTATTAGAAACCCAAAAGACTTGGAGAAATTAAACCATGACATGATGTGTAAATCAAATATATACAATCATTTGTTAAACAGAAAATCATCTGGGAATATACCATGGATAGCTCCACAGTAAACTTATTTAGTAAAATACATCACCACACAAAGTAGAAAATTAAGTCAAGCTTATAAGCAAAGCAATGACACAATGTGATGTGAGCGGTTCTGTCTATTTATCAGAGTTACTTATGATAAATCTTCGTTACTGTCAGTCATGAAGGTTATAGGCTTAGTCATCCTCACAAACATCCTAACAGGTGTTGTCAACAGAATGGTAAATAAACAATTAATTTCACTGAGTTATAACCTGGTTGATGTGAGTGGTCTTGCAAAGTAAGTAATATAAAGGAAAGTATAAAGGAAGCCAGCAAGTACTTCTTTTAATTCTCATGCTGTTTTTAATTTCTCCAAATGTTTTGGGTTTCTAATACTATGATGGGAATGGACCTCACTCTGCTGTAAGAGTGTCAAGATGTCATTGACAGGAAAAACAAAATGATTTAGCATGGCCTGTTCAGCAAAGCATATGTTGTTCATTATTTAGTATCTAGCATGCAATTACAGAAGGCAGCACATTTTATAAATCAGTTAAAATCTGGATGGTGTAATACAGTGGTTATGCTTATATGATATGTTTTGGCACTGCCAGAAGTCTGCTGGACACAATCTAGCATTTGATAAGATCTGGAATGACAAAACTGAATATTCCCAGAAGATCATACTGATGGCTGTGGTATTTGTCTCTCCTGACTGATTTACTGCTATAAGTAGACAATAGGTTCATAGGTTCATACTAGGCTATCTGCCCTAGGGCTTTCGCCACCCATTTTAAATTTATTTGCTATGCCCTTTTTCGAGGTTAGTATACTGTGCCTCTGTCTAACAGTGACACAGAAGTGATACCCAGGGTAAACCTACGATCTCCCATCCACTCATCAAGATTCCTTTTGAAGAGAGCCAATGAGGGACTCTGCCTAACCTGGACTGGGATTTTATTCCAGAGTGAAGGGAGCCTCTGGGTCATGAATCCGTCCCTCCAGCATGTCCTATCCATTTCAGTGCTGAGGTTCAAGTCTCTCGAGCGCGTAGCTCGATGGGATCTGGATTTTCTGAGGTGCAGCATGTCCATCAATCCCGGGTTGGACACGGCCCTATACGTCAGGCACAGACCGCCCCCGAACAGGCGGCATGCCACCGAGTAGAGCTGGAGCTTCTTTAACCGGGCAGCATATGGCATCTGTTTGAGCCCTTTGATCCTCTTGGTGAGGTACTTCTGGGGTCCTTCCAGCTGCTGCAGGTGTCCAGTAAGGCACATCCCAAAAGTGGCATTGTACTCAACCATGGGCCTGATGAGGGATGAGTAAAGAGGCACGATGACCTCCCCTGACCTAGACGTGAAACCCTTCATGATTAGGTGGGCTATATAAAATGTTTTTCTAACCACTTTGGCCACGTGGTTGTCAAATGAGAGACTGCTATCAACTTGGGTCCCCAGGTCCCTAATTACTTCTTCTGTACTTAATGGATTACCACCTATGTGATAATTTGTGGGCACTTTGTTTTTGCCAAAGGGGACGACTACACACTTCCTGGCATCTAGCTTGAGGCCATGGCTCTGGCACCAGTTGTCTGTCTCTATGAGGCCCTTTTGGAGGATGCTTGTGTCGGCTGGAGAGTCGATTATGGCACCCAGTCTGCAGTCATCTGCGAACCCGGTCAGCCACAGTCCCCCCGCATTGGCCCGCACCTCCGAGAAATACATACCGAACAAGAGAGGTCCCAGGACTGAGCCCTGTGGGACACCACTTGTAACTGGTTTGGAGTCTGACATGGCTCCAGCAATTCTAACCATGTGGGTTCTGTCCTTGAGCCAGTTTGCAATCCATCTAGTGACATAGGGGTTTATATTTAAGCTGGTGAGCTTATCTATAATGCCCGAGTGGGGTACTGTATCGAAGGCTTCCGTGAGGTCCAGGTAGGCTGCGTGGACCACCCTCCCCTCGCCAATGGCCTTGGTGACTGTTTCAAAGAAATCAACCAGGTTTAAGAGGCAGGATCTGCCCTTAACAAAGCCGAACTGGGTAAGATCCAGTGTTTGTAGGTCCCCAATATCTTTATTTATGAGGTCCATGATGATCCTTTCCATAGCTTTGCAGACCAAGCTAGTCAGGCTTATGGGGCGATAGTTTCCAGGATCCATTGAGGAACCACCTTTATGGAGAGGGACCACTGTTGCTGTATGCCACTCTTTGGGCACATATCCTGTAGTAAGGCTGAGATTGAACAGTAGTTTTATGTTTGGGTTTAGCTCTTCTTGGAGTTTATGTAGGATGCAGCCCGGGACACCATCTGGTCCCATTGATGCTGTGTTTTCTGTTTTAGTTCCCTATACCCTTGTAATAGCAGCTAGTACCATTGGCCCCTATCTAGTAGTGCTGTTGGTGTGATCCCCGGTGTGAACTTTCTGTTACCCATCCAGTCATTAAGGTTCCTCTTGAAGAGTGATAGTGAGGGGCTCTGTCTTATGTAGATCGGGACCCTGTTCCATAGTAAGGGAAGTCTCTGCAAAGGGAATCTATCCCTCCAGCATATTCTATTCATTGTTGTGGTGAGGTTTATATCCCTAGAGCGTGTAGCTCGAGTAGATTTGGTTTTGCTAAGATGGAGCATGTTCAACAATTCTGGGTTGGACATGGCTCTGTACGTTAGACAGAGATTGCCTCTGAGAAACTGGTATGCAACAGAGAACAGTCTTAGCTTTTTCAATCGTGCTGCATAGGGCAACTGTTTGAGGCTAGTAATCCTCTTTGTTAGGTACCTTTGTGGTCTCTCCAGCTGCTGGACATGTCTAGCCAGGTACAGTCCAATTGGTGCATTGTACTCAATAATGGGTCTGATGAGGGAAGAGTAGAGGGGCACCATTACATCCTTAGATCTTGATGCGAACCCTTTCGTGATCAGATGGGTCACATAGAAGGATTTTCTAACCACTTTGGCAACATGGTTATCAAAGGAAAGCTGACTATCTACTTGGATACCTAGATCCCTTATTTCTTCTTCAGATTTCAGGGATTACCTCCTATGTTGTAGTTTGCGGGTAGTCTGTTTTTCCCAAAGGGAATTACTACACATTTTTTTGCATTTAGCTTGAGACCATGGCTTTGACACCATGCATCAGTCTCATTTAGGCCCTTCTGGAGGATCTCCATGTCAGCCGGAGACTCCATTATAGCACCCAGTTTGCAGTTGTCTGCAAACTTAGTCAGCCACAGTCCTTCCGTGCTTGCCTGTAATTCTGAGAAGTATATGCCAAACAGGAGGGGCCCCAGGACAGAGCCCTGAGGCACACCACACGCTACTGGTCTGGATTCGGACATAGATCCCGCTTCTCTTACTTTATGGGATCTGTCTGAGAGCCAGTTTGCGATTCATCTTGTGACATAAGGGTTTATGCCCAGGCTGGTGAGCTTATCAATCATACCTGAATGGGGAATGGCGTCAAATGCTTTAGCAAGGTCAAGGTAAGCCATGTGTACCTCCTTTCCCTTATCTATAGCCTGAGTAACTGTCTCAAAGAAATTCACCAAGTTCAGGAGGCATGATCTGAGCTTGACGAAGCCGAACTGTGTGGGGTCCAGTGACTGGACGTTCCCAATCTCTCCATTTATGAGTTCCATAATGATTCGCTCCATAGCCTTACAGATCAGAATGGTCAGGCTTATTGGTCGGTAGTTCCCAGGGTCAGTTGTGGCCCCACCCTTGTGTAGCGGGACCACCACTGTCGTGCGCCATTCTCTGGGCACATATCCTGTGGAGAGGCTGAGACTGAACAGGTTATTAAGATGCAGGGTTAATTCCTTTTGGAGCTCGTGTATGACACAGCATGGGACACCATCTGGTCCCATGGAGGCAGTGTTTATAGCTTTAGATAGAGCCTTGTTAACCAATGTATCAGTAATAATTGGACCTGCACAATCCCCTAGAATGATAATAGGCCCTGTAGGTGGTGAGAGGGGGGAGAAATTTGCACTGAACCTGTCAGCCAAGATGTTGGCAATGTCAGAAGGGTCAGTGTATTTTGTTCCATTTTGTACTAGCTCAGAACAGACCTGAGCATTGCCATTTAGGTTTTTGACATAGCCGTAGAAGGCCTTATGGTTATCCTTGGCATCCTTGGCAACCTTCTTTTCAAAATTAGCTTTAGTTGACTTGATGAGGGCCCTCAATCTCTTACTAATGCTGATCAGGGATGATTTTTCTACTTGAGATTTGGCCTTTTTTTGTATAAGTCTCCTCCTTTTATTGTAAAGTTTGCTTATGGCCGGGGTCCACCAGACTGGTTTCTTCTTGCTTGAGGAAGGAGTCTTGGTTTTATTTGGGATAGCACGGTCCATGCAGTCCTGAAGATGCATATAGAGTGCCTTGGTGTAGGATTCCACATCCTGGATATCATTATCCTTCTGCAAGGGAATATGAAGCTTTCCACTTTGGATGCAAGTAGTTTGAAGTTTGCTTTGGAAAGGTTTTTGACTATGGTTTCTTTGATTGGGGGAGGTGGAGGAGTGAGGATGTCCAGGGTTATCATTTTGTGGTTGGATCTAACCAAGGAGGGGGTGATAATGGGTGTGGTACAATGGGCACCCATATTTGTGATGATTAAATCCAATATGTTGTCCCCTCTAGTGGGGGAACATACTAGTTGTTCAAGCTCATTTGAATTTATAAATTCTATGAATCGCTGAGCATAGGAGTTAGAACATTGGTAGTTTGCCCAGTCTATACCATGGTAGTTGAAATCACCCAAGATTATGGTGTTGGGTAGGACCATTATATTTTCCAATGTCTCAAGGAATGCAGAGTGAGCATCTTGGGACATGGTGGGCAATCTATAACCGGCTACGACTTGAAATGTGGTTTTGCCTGCTGATAGTTGCGCATGGATGATCTCTGGGGCATCATGCTGTGCTACTAACCTGGAGATATGGGTATCCTTGATGAATATGGATACACCTCCACCCTTTGTACTGTGATCTGATAACTGAGGCTGGAAGGTATTATATGAATTGTAACCTGGCAGTGCTGGGGTGCTCTCTTGAGCCTTAAACCAGGTTTCCATCACTGCACAAACATCGATTTTCTCCATGCTGAGGAGATCCTCGAGTGTGTGCATTTTGAGCTTGAGACTTCTGGCATTGAGTAGCATTACCCACAGTTTTTGGTTACCTGTGCTGGTTACAGTGGTTAGTTTGTCCTTTGAGCCTTGCCTAAAAAAGGCACTATGGGGACGGCAAGAGCCTTGGCCAGTATTCGAAAACCTAGGGGTGACAGGTGCAACCCATCTCTGGCAAAACAGCAAGGCTTGTCTATCATGTCATCCCAGGCAGGCAGACACTGGATCTCCTTAGAATGACACCAGAAGCTTAGCCAATTGTTGAAATTGATCATTTTATCTTTGTATTGTGGTATCATTCTACATGAAGGTAGTATGCCTAATATACATATAGAAATAAAATTGGGAAAAAGGGGGGTGATTTTTGTAGTTCACACAGTATACCTCAGCAGTATGGCAGCTCAGACTGAAATGAAATGTTCATCTGTTGGCATAAAGCTTCCTGGACTGTTTATAAGAGACTACTAAACAGCAGGCCTGTCTATACTAATGACTAAAGATTTGACAACAGAAATCACACTTATTTACATAAAAAAATGTCTACAATCTTTTTATAGTGTAGAATGTGGTTGCCCATTAAAACATTGCATAGTGTTGGTTCATACATTTATGCCAGTGGTTAAATAGAAAGTGCTCTTGCCTTTGATGTGCATGTGATCAGAAAGCTATAGGTTTTAACCCCACAAATGATGCTTGGAGTTATGTTCATATAGTGACACTGTAGTGCAGTATAAAGGGGATGTGCAATCCTTGTGTGTCTTTTAGATGAGGCTTAAAAATAAAGCTCCATCTGCTTAAGTTCAAGGCAAAACAGATTAATAAAAACAGGTTAAACATAGAAGATGATTCCATATTTTTATCAAAACCATAAGACTGTAAAGAACCATATAACGCACATCAATAATAAATCTAAAGAAAATCCACGTAAATAATAGAACATATCATACTGTATTACACTTAGAATAAAAAGCAATAAAATATAAAGTCAGAAAACTGTTGCACTTGAAATCATTTTCTACAAGTGTGTTGTCTGACACATTGGGGTGTAACCCAATACATCAGGCAAGTGAATATAAATTTATTTGATAGTGTTCCAAAGCAGCAACCATTTAATTTCTTCTTTTTTTTGGATAAATGAGGTTTGGTAACAAACCAAGTTGTCCTGGGACATCTTCAAGAGCGGTTAGGGTGATATATTAGTGAAAGTTAGTTGGGCAGGGGAGGTGAAAGAGTTAAACAGAGGGAGGGATGATTGGGAGGATGTGAGATAAGGGTGGGGAGGGGCTTAAGGGGTTTAGACAAATGTAGCTGGGTAAGTAATCGCATTTTGGCGTGAACTTGATGCCGCATTGTTAAAAATAGGCTGTTTTGTATTTAAGCAGCAAAATAATGGAGTATTCATTGTTTACTTCGAATGCTGTGGTGAAATCACAGGAATTGTCGAAGCCCGACTGGCATAATAAAAATGCAGTTTAAAAGCTAATTCAGTATATAACCAATCTCATCCCTTTGTTTTTGTTGAGCTTTGTTGGAGGAATTTGTCAGTATCCCTGTTTGCTGTTGTCTCTCGATTGGCTGTGAAAGGGGATATTTGGAAGCCTATTGTGAATGATGTTTTATGGGATGGATTTGAATGAGTATGTGAGGATGGGTGGGTTTGTTTCTTCATTTCATGTTCCAGGCAGAAAATGGGGGATGTACTGGCATTCTGTTGTGGAGCTCGGGAGAGGGCTGGTTGAATGGCCAAGGTTGAAGTGTTGGGCTGTGCTTTTGAATTTCTCTTCGTATAGTGGAGCTCATAACTGGTGGTCAGGATGCATGTCCTGGCTCCAGTTCCATTGGCAGCTTTTGGGTTTGGGAAGTGGTTTTGAGATGGGTCCTTTTTTGGCCTTTTGTTTCCCTGTTTCTGGTTTTTGTCTGGATTTCTTGCACTGAGGGGTGGAGAGAGGTTTGGCTTCTGGAACTGCTTGGCAAGTCATTTGGGGTTGAAGGCAGAGGGTAATGACCATGCTTTGCAACAGTACAGATTTTCACAGAGTGCCAGATTTGGCTAATATTTGGTCAGTTTTTTTCCCCTATGCATTGTGGTTTTCTAGCAGATTGGTGGCAGACCATTGCAGGCTGAAATGGAAAATGACAGACATTTGAGTTTCAGATGTCATGCCCTGGAATAAATTCAGATTAATGCGAGATGGGTGCACAGTAGACATTGTACCGGTAGTTGGAGTGATGGGCAATGAGGTCATAAAAAGATGCATGCAGAATCACATTAGTCGGTAACCTGAAGGTGATGGATGCTGCTGCCTGGCCGGGGTTTTGCACAAGGAGGGCACAGGGGATCTACCTATCAGTCTGGAGTGGTGTCGGCCATGTAAGGAGGTCACAAAATGACAGGGTGGTACTGATGGTGGATCAAGAGTTGCGCATGGTGATTCACAGGTGATGGAAGCATAGAGTGGATATTAGTCAGTCTCCAGAAGAAGGGCATTTGAAAGGTAATGGTACCTCTTGTTTTGTTTTTTTTTGTTTTTTTTTTTTTTTAGGAACTTGCTAATATGGTAGTTTAGTGTAAGCTGCTTAATTGGTGGGAAGATTATCCAGTGAGGCTGCTGAGTTCAGGAACAGGACTGGTTTCTTCTCTTAAAGGGGGTCATGGGGGGCATTTGGGGTGATTTCCAGTTACCTATTCAGTGGTCCAAATTGTGTTTGTGCGGTAGCTGGAAGGTTGAACTAGCCATTGTTTAGATTGATTGTGGGGACTTGGGGATCTGTTGTAAGGAGACATAGGGTACTGTATTGCCAGAGTGAGTACGCTTCTTTGCAGTTGCTTGAGGGAAGAAGTTTAGTCAGGAGAATTAGTCATGTGGGGCAGGTTATGGAACTGGTAAGGCAGTCAATTGTTCAAAGTGGAGTTAGTGGTGGGTTAATGTACTTGCATTCAGTTGTTAGTCTGCTTGTCGAGGGCCAATTATGGGTTCGGTGGACATAAGGTGAATTTGTAAGGTGTGTTGGCAGTTGAAATGGAATCTGTCAGTGCAGTAGTTAAGGGTTGACCCTCTGTTTGTGGCTGTCTAAAATTTGGACTCTTCAGACTTTGAGGCATGCCTCTCAACTGTACAGATTTCATAGGATGTCCAGATTTAAGGGTCCTAATTTTGTGCCTTTACCCTCCCATTTCTTTATGACTTTGCCCTGATTCTTTGATTTCATGCAGAATCCACTGAAGGGAATCCATTTTCCTCCTGTGCTCACTGTCCCTGAATTTGATTCACATTTTAGTTTTGCCCTTCTTAATCCTGCCTAAAACAAATGACTCCTGGCTCTTCTAATATTAGGTTGTCTGGAACATGGGTGTGACTAATACATAAGCACCAAATAAATTAATAAGTGAGAGGGTGTAGGAGTGATATGGCAGAATGAGAATTTTCTTGACCACCACAGTATATATAAAAAAAATTGGGGGGGGCGTAGTTTCTGCATTGGGTTGTCTGGTACTTATACAAAAGGACTGCTGTGCCTTTAGGTTAGAGCAGTTGAGTTTTGTGGTAGGATGTGTGCACTCTGTGTTAGCTTCTTGTGTTCATATGGTGTCTGATATATGGGGTTTTTAAGGAGTCATTCTTTTACTCCATCTCAGATTGCTCTTGTAAGCAAATGCAGGGTTATGGGGTAGCTGAAGACAGCCCTGGTACCTTCTCCCTAATTTATTGTTTGATCTTCTATGGCAGGGTGATTCAGGAGAGGGGGATGTTACCCACAGGGTTTGGTAAGGTGTGTGGTTGGTCAAAAGTAGCTATCCCCACTGGGATTGGTCACAGTTAAGTTAAGATGCCTGGGACGCATTTGTTGTTATCCATCCACTCATCAATACTATGTTTGATGGGTATGCGGAGTCTATTTAAGAGATGGGGCAGTCGTTGGTATTAATGTCATATATGACATTTAAGCTTTTGGATATTAGGAGAGGAGTTGGACTTACTCATACTTCGGACAGGGTTGAAGGGAAATGGTGGTGGTGGGTTCCTTTGCTAGCATTTAAGATTATGATACTTTGGTTTATGGCAGTGATTTAACGGTTTATTTTCGTTTACAGATCAATGAGGAATCAGTGTATATTGATCATTGCGCCTATAACTGAAATGATGGGTAGTGCAGTTGTGTAAAGGTGCAGAGTCACATCAGTCGGTGACTTGAAGGTGATGCATGCTGTTTGGCTGGAGCGGCAAGCAAAGACAATACAGGCAGATAACTGTTAAGTAAGCAAGGCTTGGTTTGAGGTCTCCTAGCAGAGGCTTAGGGTTGAATTCATTACTGAAGGATAGTTGGCATATTGAGAGGAAAGCTTTAAAGGGGAAATCCAAGGAATATAGGATTTTGGTGTATTTTTCAATTTAGCAGGCATCATACTTTTAGTTGAGGGAAGTTTGAGGGAAAAGGGCCTATTCTCAGGGTTGACATGACTGTGGTATGGTTTGCTGGTTGTCAGGCTGGGTTAGCAGGACCAGACGCTTGCTTCAGGAATTTGGGGGTAGCTTTATAATTCAAGTAGATGGTAGGGGTGGTAGCTTGGTCAAATTGTGTTGCAGCCACCTGGGGTAGGAGACTGGTGAACAGGTGGTTGTGTTATATGGTTCAGGCTTGTACACAGGGCAGGACATTCCAGTTGGTCAGGGGGATTTAGCAGTGACTTTTGTATCTTATGGGGCACAGGGTTATGTTAATTTACAAATTTTGGATGGTAGCCTGATTGCCATTTGGTACTGAGTGAATACTAGACAGCTGATTCACTATGAAAGGAAAATCACTTTGGTGATTACTTGGGGTTCTAATGTACTTTACAGATGATGGGTACACCGAATGATGTTTGACTTAACCTTTCCCTTTATGGGAGGTAGTTGGTTTAAAATTTGGGTTAGAAAGGAGGGGGAACAACCTGTTCAGGTTGGTTGGCAGAGAAGAGGACCAAGCTTGCCGTCTTCTGTTCCCCCTCTGGTGTCGGGGTTCATTTCAAGGATTTAGGAAAAGGAAAATGAGCAGCTGGAGGAGGTTTGCTGAATAGATAAGCAAGCTGAGGTAAGGATGCTGCTTATTTGGTGGAAGGTAATTCAATGAGTGGTGTAGGAAGTGAGATGGGACACTGCTTCATAAGTAAAGTAAGTGAGTACATTGTCTGCTTTTGCGTTGTGGTCTCATACCAAATCTCACTTACAACCAGTACTTATGATTTTACATCAAATGAAACTATAGTAACATCCACTCAAAGTGTATATGTACAAATAGCTAGCAAATAAGAACGCAAGCACACTGATACCAAAAAAGTAATCAAAATAATATGGGTGCCAGCACACTGAACTCTTTGTTAGGATAGCAGCTGTATGTACATTTAAGCTGAGTGTTGGCAAATCAGTGCAGCCCAGTTTTGTACAAATGCCTGTTTTCAGAAGTGACTTTGAGTACCGTATGTTACAGTTACCACCTGCCCCTCTTTTCACAAGATACACCTTATTTGGACAGTTGTATCCTGCAAAAAAATGAAATTGGCAAATGTTTTGAGTTTTTAGTACAAAAATATTTCCTAAATTTACTTTAATAGCTAATTGAACAACTATTTCATATTTTAAACACCTACATTTTATATGATTTAGCAAAAATAACTCAAATTCTACAAGAATCAGCTTTCATTTTGGTAAAAATTGAAGTCCAATCTTTTGCATGGTAGAACATGTAGATTGTCCTGCAAAAACTCACATTTTCTGCTTTGGGCATTAAAAAATGTGGCAACTGAGGGGGCATGGCCAAGATGGTGAGCAGTTAACAGCACTGTTTTTTAGCTCTGCTTCATTTCGACATCTCTTACAGGATTTTTACTAAACAACTCAAATAGAACATTCATAACTTGATGGATTTATAAGCGAACATCTGCTGAAATATTTACTAGAAAAATTAACAAGTTTGACGCTGTTTTAATTGCTTTTTCCTATCAAGAAAACTAGAAAGAATTGTCTCAGAATGAGCCACTCTGAGCCCAGTCTACAAGACAGTAGAGTGAAAAAAGACATATAGGCTATACTAAGTAACAACAGTCAGCTATCTGTAAAGACAGATAAAACAGAAAGCAAAATGGAAACTTTTAAAGAAGTATGTAAAAAACAAGATGAAGTGCTGAGTGGATCTCTTAAACAACAATCATCACACATCTCGAGTATAGAAGAGGCAATGTCTGATTTTGATGGAAGATTACTTGAAAATGAGAATAACACTGAATTTCTTCTGAAACAAAACAACTTGATCCAGGAAAAAATAGAAGACATGCTAGAAGGAGTAACATCAGGGTTTACGAGATTCCTGAAAAAGAAGAGTGAAACAATATGATTTATTTCCTTATACCTGGTTGCTTACAACATTGAACCTGTCTGAAGTGTTTTCCTTTGGCATCAAAAGGGCACATAGATCACTTTCTAACTCATCTTAAAAAAACACCTTTACCAAGGTCAGTGATCATAAGACTTTTCTCAAGTCAGTATAAGGATTTGGTTTTGAAAGCTGCATGGACTAATTATCCAATTAAAATTAAAGAAAATACTATAAGATTTAACAATGACTATTCAACATTAGTGATGTCAAAGAGAAAAGCATGTGTGCCACTTGTTAAACGTTTAAAGAAAAAAAAATATTAAAGCACAAATCACCTTCCAGACAGAAAGAGTATTTTTAACACCATGGAAGATGCAATGGACTTTATACAGAAAAATAAAATCCTAGAAAAAAAAAACAGAAGAAATTGACTGGAATCTATCAACTTCTTTGAAGAAAAATGCAACAAAAGATGGTTGGTTAATAAAAGGCAAAAACAGTAAAAACTGAAGGGCAAATGGAATTAAATGTATTTTATGGTTATGAATTCTTATTAATTTAAAGAAGTGCTTGAATACTTATAAACAGGTACTGAATATTCATTTTACAAGGTAAACTGTTTATTTCTCTACTTCAAATTGTTACTAGTTCCCTTTTTAATACGTTAGAGCTTGATTCTTTTAGCTATATATGAAATTAAAGCCACTTATTTTCATTTAAAGTTTAAAAGGTTAAACTATTCATTTTATTTAAAGTTAATCATTATTATGATGAAACTTATATTAGTTGGCACACTTTCTGATATCTTGGCATATTTGAGTAATGTACTATTAAACATAATACAAGATGCAACAAATGACACTAAAGAGGCATGTTAAGTTATATTCTGGGTTTTTAAAATGGTCCAGTAGTGTGCTATTGATAGTATGCTTGACATGCAATAGCACCTAGGAAAAACATGCTATGTTATAAACAAAGTATAAAAAATATAGCTTTTTACATATATAAAAGTTGCTATTGGAATGATATCAAATAATTAGAAGTAACATTCACAAATTTAGAAGTTAAACCTGGATCACACATAACTGCCATTCTTTTAATGTATGTTTATATACTATGTCTCCTTTAAAAATAAGTCTGGTTTATATTAAACATCTCATACAAATAGCGCTTGCTGAATTATTAAATGTTATTTCTTTGAGTGCAATGGCTTTTTAGTAGTTGGGATACTTTGAGATGTATTTTGTTGTTTTTTGATGGTTTGGAAGGGTTTGAGGTATTGATGTGTGGTATGGAGGTGGTTTGCATTCACATGCGAGGGTTTTTGTGTGAATTGTAACTGATGAATTGTTCATTTTCAAGCCCTTATCATGAAAATCAGCTTGAAACAACTTAGAATCATGAGCACTTTTGTGCTCCTGTGGGAGTTCCAAAATTCTAAGAATTGTCCATGTTACTTTTTCCTGTCTAAAAGTAAATAATCATATTTTGAATCATATGCTATGTCAAAGAATACAAGTTAGACAAAAAACAAAAGACAGTGAATTGCATTCTAAACCCCTGTCAGTTATTACATAGTTCTGAATGCTTGCTACTGATATTATACTTGACATGCAATAGCACCCAGGAAAGTTGTGCTATGTTATAAACAAAATATAAAATGTAGTTTCTTACATATATAAAAGTTATTATTGGAATGTTATCAAATAGAGTAACATTCATGTTTTTACAAGTTAAACCTAGATCACACATAACTGTCATTCTTTTAATGCAAGTTTATATGCTATATCTCCTTTAAAAAAAGACTGCTTTGTATTAAACATCTCATACAAATAGTGCTTACTGAAACACTAAATGTTATTTTTTTAATACAATAGCTTTTTAGTGGTTAACATACTTTGAAATGTGTTTTGTTGTTTTTTAGTAGTTTGGAAAGGTTTGAGGGATTGATGTATAATGTAGAGGTGGCTTGGAATCACTTGTGCATGTTTTTGTGTGAATTGTAGTTGATAAACTGTTCATTTGCAAGCCCTTGTCATGAGGACCATCTTGAAGCAGCTTAGAGTCATGAGCACTTCTGTGATGCTACAGGAGTTCTGAAAATTCTAAGAACTGTTTGGGTTACTTCTACCTGTCTAAAAGTAAATAATCAGAATATTTTGAATCATATGCTAAGATGTCAAGTTAGATAATAAGCAAAAGGCCCAGAATTGAAATCTAAATAACTGCCAATTATTAAATAGTTCTGAATGCTTGCAGCATCCCAAAAGGATAATGTATATATTAGCTTACAGAATGACACTTCTGATAAAAAATTAAGATTGTGTTTCTCTGTTATTGTTTCTTTTTAATGACAACAAAACTTAATATCTCAGAATTATTTATTATGGAAAGTTTGAATCCTAAAAGGGGAGATTTTTCAATGTTTGTTCAGATATTATTAGACATAGCATTTAAGGAAAAATAGGACTGATTCTAACAGTAGTACAATATTAAAGAGTATCAAATATATAAGGGCAAATATAAATGTTCTATTATATGATACCCTACACTAAGATTATAGCTAAAATATAAAACCTAGGAATATAGTAATAGTACAAGACATAGTGTACAAACAGAAATAGAGATCAGAATAAGTAAATATGTACACAGTTAAAAACATACCTCTCAACCTCTTAGTGTAAGAAATCTGGACAAAGTCTGACAAAATAGAGGGACAAAGGCCCAAAAATAGGGACACATTTTAAATATTGCTCTTATAAACTTAGAAAGTTGCTAGAGTAACAGAGTTTGTATTAGCAGACATTTTCTAAAGGATATGAAATCTGAAACTGAAATGTATGCCATTATTTAGTGATTTCAGTCCTCAGATTTGCCAGAAAGCCACAAATGTTATGAGAAACAGACCAAAAATATGAGCCAAAAATCTGGACATTCTGTGAAAATCTGGAAGTTGAGAGGTATGCTAAAGAATATAAATATGTCTACAATGGCAAGAGGTTGGCATAGTGGTCAGAGTATGCACCTTATAGGCACAAGATGCAGGGTTTGATTCCCACATGGGGTAATTGGTTTGACTTGGAATGCCCCACAAGGACCAGTTATCCTGGTACTAATTTATGAACTTATGACACTATGAACAACTTTACACATAGTAAATAAAATCGAAAAAAATATAAAATCATCTGACCTATAAATTAATAAATATGAAAATAACAACTGACTTCTCCCTATAGTAAACCAGGGAGATAATGTGAGGTACAGGAAAAGATGATTGCAGAGATATTTAGTTTGGTCAAATTATGATAAAGATTTTACTAAAAATATGAGACACATTAATATGAATCAAAAGCATGAGCTAAGAGCTGTTCGTCTAATGGAAAGTTTGAGAGGTAGTTTGTTCATCTTTTTCAACAAACTAGGAATACATTATTCCATGGTAGAATGTTTTACAGTTATATCATTAAGTAATTTTTTATTTATTTCAAAAGTTTTGTCCATAGCTGAAGATTTCATAATATAACATATAAAATATATAATATGTTCTGTATATAAATGTGATTTTATTTTACCTTTGTTTTTTTCTCTTATATAAATGTCCGATTTTAAATGCATATCTATTGATATTAATGGAATGAATAACCTGGTAAACAGGGGGAGTTTGTCCAAATACTTTCAATTGCATAAAGCTCCAATAGTATTTCTATAGGAAACACATTTACTTAATAAAGATGTAAATAAACTTTCATTAAAGAATTATTTGGTTTTAGCAGGTTCTGGTTTTCGAGCTAAAAGAAAGGCACCCTCATTTTATGGAAGAACTCACCATTAATGCCTAAAGTAAAAAATATCCATGTTGATAAAAATGGTATGTTAAGCATTGTTATAACTGAGTGGAACAGAAAACTATATACATTGTTGAACTCTTACTGGATTCCAGGGGTTGAAGCTAAAGATGCAAAAAATTACTTGGACATTACGGGCTATTACATGAAAGATGAAGTCATAATGGTTGGTCATTTTAATTATATTTTATCTGACAATGATTCCACTAAAGATAGAAATCTCAAAATCACATTTTCAGCCAAACACAATATATTTTGTATATCTAATGAATTTAAAGGATATATATGAACTAAGGAAAACAAACTCACTTCAATTTACCCATTATTCATATAGATATGGAACACAAACAAATATTGATAACATTTTTGTCTCAATCTGTTATCACATATCAGAAAAGTTTCAATTACTTCATGTTCATTATCTGACCATAATGCTATAATCTTTCATATTATTTTAAAAACTGACAAATTAATACATCACAGGAGATTACCAGTGTACATTATTAAAATAAAAGGATTCAAGGACTGGTATATTAAAGAGATAAAAAATTTCCTAAAAATAAACATGAATAATAACATATCTAACATTGTCCTATGGGATTCACTAAAGGTTTACTTAAATGAAAGAGTTACAAGCTGGTATATTAGTAAAACAAGGGAATGGGGCAAAGAAATGAATACACTACAGGCCAAAACAGACAAACTAAAGTTAAATCTAAAACCAAATGACATTATCAGTCAGTCTGAACTCAAAAACTAAAATAAAAAAATATGTTTAAATTCTAAATCATAAAGTTTCAATAAGCCTGGAAAAACTTAAACTTCAGTTTTATTCAGTAAATCCTTTAAGCTTGTATAAACTTGCTCTTAGATCAAAGAAAATGAATAAACTAAATCATATCAAATAAATGATAACACATATAAATAATAAAAAAGAAAGAAGACCGGATATTAAAAGTATTCTTGAGGGCTATAAATATTTTATGAAAAATATAAATAATAATACAAATAACCTAGATAATGATAATATAGTTGAAACTTTTCTAAGGGAAAGTGTAAATAATAAAATAACAAGTGAACAAATTAACAAAATTCACCTTAGCAGAAATATAAAATCAAAGAAAAAAAGTAAAAAAATAAGGCACTGGGCTTAGATAGTCTTATATCAGACCTATATAAAATACTACTGGATTATGTAGTTAAAATATTAGATAAGGTCTATAGGGAAATAAAAACAACTGCTGAACTTCCCCCATCATGGAAATATTCCCTTGTATCATCTATTTTAAAACAAGATAAGGATCCTACAAAGTGGTCATCATACAGACCCACTTCATTTTTAAATGTGGACTATAAGATGCTCATGTCCATTTTCCCTAACATAATTAATCTACTTATACATACACTATTTACTAATGATCAAACTGGATTTATTTTAAATAGACAAGTACAGGATACTATAATAAGAAAACATACATTAATAGACTATGCAAATAAAAATAAAAAAATAACTTTCTTTCATTAGTCTCAATTGAGATAAGGCTTTTGACTCAGTTAATTGGTCGTACCTGTTTAAAACACCAGTGTATAATTGCTCACCTGAGCTAATTGCATTAATTTCTGTTATACTATAACTCTTGTACTTATGTTAAAATAGGTTCTTTTCTTTCTAATTCCTTTAAATTACAAAAAGGCACAAAACAAGGCTGTTCATTATCACCTTTACATTTTGCATTAGCTGTAGAACCCTTTGCTAATAGGATTAGATCCAGTAAGATCATTAATGGTATCAAAATAAAAGAAGATTTTGAACTAAAGATTAAACTCTTTGTTGATGATATTTTACTAACAATAGGAAATAAAGAAAATTCATTAGAACATATAATTAGTTCTATGAGTCACTTTGAATACATTTTGAAATTAAGATTTAATCATTATAAAACAAATACATTATTAATTAATAAAGAACTAAAAAAATTCATACAAAAAATATTCTAACTTCAATTGGAATAACAATCAAATTAAATACCTTGGTATTACCATTATGTCTAATAATAAAGAAATGATAAACACAAACTTTCAATGGGTTGTTGATAACATTTTAAATGTAGTCACAAACTGTTACACATTCTTCTTTACCATGGAAGAATGGTTAATGCTTATTAAGATGGTAAATCTCCCTAAAATAGTGTCTGTCTTACAATCTTTATTACTATCTCCACCAAAAAAAATGATGAAATAGATAAATAATATTCTACTTAATTTTTGTGGCATCTTAGTACACCAATAGTTTCCTTTGCCTGGTACAGAAAAGGTTGGGATACTGGTGGAATAGGATTCTCTGATATTCAATTATATGCTACTTCAACAGTTGTAAACATTAAAGTGTTATGGATAAGTTCATCTCATGACTTAAAATGGAAACAAATACATCAAGAAATGTTATTAGTAAATAATAAATATATCACAACCAGTTATAAACAAATAGTCCTGAATAGTCTTATCTGGTTATTAAAAAAAAATTTGGATAAATAAAATGGGGTGTTGGCATAGTGGTTAAGGTGTTCACCTTACAGATACAAGCTGCAGGCTTTGATTCTCATATGGGGTAACTGGCTGAGCTTAGAATGGCCTACAAGGACAGTTAGACTGGTACTAATTTTGGCTAATTTATTCAGAGCTTCCTTGTGCCTGGCTTGGACACCCATGACTGGACATGGATTGCTTCTAAAATCATCTGAACCTACAAAGCTGATATAAGTATATATTTTTGGGCTTGCTCTAACTGTTTCAGTGATACTTAATCATGTCTGTGCTGTATTTATTTACTTAGTTGAATCTATCAATGTTTTTCAGCCTGCACTTGTTAAAGAAACTCTACTTGTTTGTTACTGTACTGATAATTAGGTTGTTTTAACAATATTCTGATATTTTCTAACCTCCTCTGATACTGCAAAAGCTGTTGTGAGTGAGTTTGTAAAATATTTCTAAGTTATGCAAAGTTTTTGTGCGTTGTGAACATTTTTCAGGGTTAGTAAACTTATTTCCAGGGATTTTAATTGCAACTTTACAGGAGATAGCTTTACGGTCAGACCTTATTGGGGAGGATGAGACAATGCAAGGGGAGGGGTGCAGTGTAGTCCCATATTTGTAAGCACCAGGTCCAGTATTTTGGAGCCTCTAGGGCATATGCACTATTTGGTCAAGTTTGTTTGTATTTACAAAGTCCTGGGATCTCTGTGCCTGTAGATTTGAGGCTGTGTAGAATTCCCAATCTATAGAGTGGTAATTAAAGTCTCCCATGATTAGGGTGTTAGGTTGGATGGTAAGTGTGTCCAGTAGGTCCAAGTATGCATTGTGAGCTTTTCTGGATGTAGAGGGTGACCTATAATTGGCTAGGATATGGCATATGCTTTTGCTATTGACATAGCAAAATCAACTCGAAGGAACTTCAAGGTGTTACTGCTCAATGCCTGGAGCCAAAATGAAAAACTACTCTCCGTCCAAGCCTTCTCATACTCAGGAATATAGATAGCTGTGCAGTTACTGAGACATGGTTTAAAGCAGCAGACAGTACCCCTACAGTGCAAGGTTTCAGTGACTTACACACTTTTAGACCAGTAGCTGCACAGACAAGGGCTAAAGGTGGAGGTTAGCTGCACAGACAAGGGCTGAAGGTGGAGGTGTCTCAATATACATCGATAACAAGCATACCTCTAGGGTGGTCAAACAGGATGACATGTTGAAGTTGTATCACATGTCCCACATGCACATTACCCACACTCACCACTAAGAAAAAAGAAATTACTATACATACCAACACACACACCAGTGTCTCAACAAATAATCCTCTAAGGCGAAACACGTGAAATGTCTTGGCCATAGGTGACTCCATGGTGAGACACACAGATGCCCCCCTCACCAGACTGGAGAAGGAGAAGGTCATGGTCAACTGCCTATCAGGTGCCAGGATTCAACAAATCAGGCATGCACTCAAGCCACTTAACCACAACTACTGTTACGACTCTATCATAGTCCATGTTGGAGTGAATGACTTGAGATTTACCTCTCTGGACTATCTGAAGAGAGGCATGATGAAACTCTCTGATTATTTGTCCCAGACAGGTATGTCCCTAGCTCTAAGCGGTATCCTACCCTCAGCCAAGATGATGCCAAAAGATGATTGAGTGCAACAATTGGCTCAGCTTCTGGTATCCATCCAGGAGGATCCAGTATCTGTCAGCCTGGGAAGATATGGTAGACATACTTTTGCTAGAGATGGTCTGCACCTGTCCCAGCTAGGCTTTTGGATATTGGCAAAGGCCCTTGCTTCTCCCATAGTGTCTTTTTCAGGCAATGTCAAAACAACAAATTTTCCAATGTAAAAAAAATCTAATCGAGACAAACTTAGGGTCATGCTTCTTTATGCTAGGAGTTTAAATATGAAACTGCACTCCCTGAAAGCACTCCTCCCCTTGGAGGATGCTGACATCTGTGCAGTTACCAAGACATGGTTCAAGACCACTGAGAGCACCCTGGCTGTGCAAGGATACAATGCCTTCCATGCATTCAAACCTTAAAATGAGCATGAAGAAGCAAAGGTGGAAGTGTATCCATCAGTAAAACCAAATGCACTTAGAGACTGTTCAAACAGCATGACTCTCTCACGAACTACTCCATGCTCAATTAACTATTAGGGAAGGTAACGTACCACATCATTGCTAGCTATAGACCCCCCCACCATGAAACAGGATAAGCACTGCATCTACCTCAATTTAGTGGAATCCCTTGCCATACAGCCAAATGCCTTAGTCATGGAAGGTTTCAACTATCCTTCCATAGACTAGGGGACATACACAAGTAAAAACACACTCACCAGAGGTTCCTGGACTTTAACACAAATGCTCTGGAACAGGTAGTCTGCACCCCCAGTAGGGGCTCTAATGTTTTGGACACAGTACTCACCAACATGGGGGCTCACTATACTTCCCCATGCGTGATGCCCTCACTGGTTAGGTCAGAACACAAATCAGTCTCATTTGAAGTAACTACTGGAACTGACACCCTCTCAGGAACAAAAATGATAAAACCTTCACCAAAGGTAACTACAGCCTACTAAGTGATGGTATAAAAAACTTCATACCACCTGCAATCACAGATATCAATGATCACTGTGCCAAAGTACATGCAAATGCCCTGTACAAGCACTTAACCAACTGCATAAACTCTGCTGTACCTGACTAGATCAAAAGCAGGTCTCTGCATAAAAGCAAGCCACCATGGTGGACTTCAATTATAAACAGATTATATAACAAGAGGAAGAAACTGTTGTCCAAAAGCAAGAGGGATATTACTTTGCAGAGGAAGAGTTCCCTCCTAAGCCTAAACCAGAAAATCAGAAATCTTGTAAAGTCCTCTAAAGCAAATTATGAAACTAAAATCACATCCCTAGCCAAGGATAATCAGAATGCATTCTTTAACTACATCTGAACTCTAAATGGGAATGCCCAGCTATTTGCTGAACTGGTTATTGATGGGGACACTCATACTACATCAGAAGATATCACCATCTTGCTAACTGACAGATTTAATGCAAATTTCAACCCCCCCCCCAATCCCTATCTACCAAATCCCAAAGCACATCAGACACAAGCCTTTGCCTAGTATCTCTAGAGAACACGTCATCTTTGCACTCACCAAGGCCAAAAAAAATGGTCTCAGTTGGACCAGATACTATCCCAGGTTGTTTACTACACAATCTAAAGCAAGACCTAGCAGACAAACTTGGCATTATCTTTTATCAAGGCTTGAGAATGGGCTATGTTCCTGCAGAATGGAGAACAACAACAGTAATTCTCTGCACAAAGGGGGGCCATCAACTGACCCTTTAAACTACAAACTCATGAGTCTAATCAGACTCTTTTGCAAGGCCATAGAAAGAATTATCATAGACCTTATCAAGAAGGACATAGACAAACTCCAAATGCTGGACACAGCCCATTTTGGGTTTGCTAAGGGTAGAATGCTTATTAAACATGGTAGACTTATTTCAGAATGTCACCAAAGCCATGGACAAAGGTAAGACAGAGCAAACAGCCTACCTCAACTTAGCAAAGCTTTGTGACACAATTCCCCACTCTGGCATCATAGAGAAACTCCCCAGATAGGGATTAACCCTTACATTACTACATGGGTAGCCCAATTGGCTCATGGACAGAACACACACTGTCAAAATGATGACTCCATCTCCACCAGTAGACCTGTCACCAGTGGAGTATCACAAGGATCTGTGCTGGGACCTTTACTGTTTGTCATTTATTTGTCAGAAGTCCAGGCCAAAGTAGACAGCCTTTGTTTCATGAAGTTCACTAATGGTTGCAAACTGGGAGCAAACATTGAGTCCCCCAATGATGTCAACATATTACAAGAACAGCTAACACAAACAAACGTTTGGTGCCAAAGCCATGGTCTAAAACTAAATGCAAAAAAATGCATTATTATTCCCTTTGGTAAAATGGAATTTCCTACAAGTTACAGTACTGACAGCACCACCCTGACTTCCAACCCAGTGGTGTGAGACTTGGGAATACAGGTTGATAGCAATCTGAAATTTGACCACCAAATTTCCACACTGGTAAGGAAAGCCTTCTACACAGTGCACCTCATAAGCAAGGGCATAGAATCCAGGTTAAGGGATGTTATAACTCTGCTGTACTCTACCCTCATCAGACCACTAATAGAGTATAATTCACACTTTTACATGTACCTCACTAGACACCTGCAGCAACTGGACAAACTTCAGAAATTTCTCACTAAAAAAATACAGGGACTCCAAACCATGACACATCTGGACAGGCTGAAAGCCCTATCACATTACTCTGTATCTTATAGGCTGCTGAGAGGTGACTTGTGCCTGGCCTATAGGGCTATCTCCAGCCCTGCCCTAATGGAAATGCTGCATATTCGTAAGTCAAATTTCTCAAGATTCACTCACTCTAGGGCTCTCAACCTAGCTTGTGGCATTAACAGATCATGCTGGAGGGACAGATTTGTCTCCCAGAGACTGCTGCTTCTCTGGAATACACTCCCTATTCATGTAAAACAGAGCTCCTCACTGACCCTATTCAAACCCAACTTAGATAATTGGATAGGAGACAGCAAATTCACCCCGGGGGTGGCACCCATGTCCCTCATGAACAGGGATAGCCAGTATTGATCACAGGCATGCTCTAAATAAATTAATTCTGAGAACTACCCCAAAAAGGACAAATGGGGATACTTGGGATTAACATGGCTAGCCTTGTAATAACTCTAGGGCCACTAGGCCAGTAACCTCCTATGAACCCTCTTCTCAAATTCCCTATTTACATAACATCATTTTTTTTCTTTCCAAAAGTTCACATATTCTAAATATTGTATTAAAGAATTAATATTTTCTGTTTCCAACTGCATATACAAATGACTGCTTAGAACCTCATAACTTTAACAAAATGCTAATATTGAAACAACAAATTAACTTAATTTATTGCTATCAATTATACAATGGTACTTATATATACTGTTGAACATTTAAGGTACAAATACAATTAAGATTCTGAGAATTTGTTAATTTTACAAATATTTAGAGACTTTATGAACACAGAGATAAATAATATATTTAACCCAGATAAGAAATTATTCCCCAAATTATTGGAATTCTTAATAAATATCAGTAAAAATTGAATGAAAAAAATCATATTTGTCAAAAATGTATAAAATTCTTAAGTTAGATTTCATATATTAGACAATTCCTATTGGAACTATTCCTCAAAAACTAATAATGAAGACTTATCTGAAGAATAGAAGAAATTAATATTAAAATCTACAGATAAAATCACATCTTCATTATATTGGAAAAATTTCACTTGAAAATTCTTACACAGAGCTTTTGTCACTTCTAACAAAATTACAGTTATGTATAAATCAAATAGAATTAAACACCAGAGATGTAATTCTGAAATAATAGCTGATTGGATGCATATGGCATAGGAATGTAAAGTCATGTCCCCTTTTTGGAAAGAAATGAATAACTTCATTCAAGCTCTATGGTCAGATAAATGTAATATTTCTAAATCTTTAGTTTTATTTAATGCTCCAATTCTTGAGATTATTTGAAAAACCCAAGTGCCTCTTCTTTGGTATATTCTTGCTATAGCCAGAAAAGTAATTAGTAAAAATTGGAAAAATAAAGTTACCCCCCTCTACTGACGAATTTATTAATATGGCAAAAATTGTTTGCAGCAGTGAATTGCATACTATAAAGATGAGAACGTCTAATATCGCACATTCATATAAATCTTGGCTTAAACTTAAAGATTTGCTTGAAAAATATTAATTGTTGATATCTATGATGTATTGATCAGCTGTGGACTATGTAAATAGTTATTTGTTTATATATTGTTTTAAAACCAAATAAAAAATAAAAAAAAGAAAATGTGGCAACCTATCCCTGGCTGAATAACTGCAGGTAGAGCTTGTGGGAATCAAACTTTGATCTGCAAGATGTAGCAGATTCACAAGTGTATAACTTCATAATAGGTTACTGTAAGCCCATTCCAATAATCTCATTTTAACCAGTTTGCATTTGTATGTACATGTTCAGATGTCAGTCTGAGATAAAAAAAAACATTATTTTTAATGAGTAAGTGAGTATCAGACATGCCTGTGGAAAATTCCCATAGTGACTTCAAGGAAAAGATGGTATGGTATACTACCATTTATTGATTTTGTTTAAGTTTCTTAACTGGGTTAACAGGCTAGTCCAAGAACCCTTTTCAGTCACAACCCTGGCCAGAGGCAAATACAAACATGAAGGTAAAAACACTTAAAAGTTAAAAATTGAAACTATTAAATGTACATAAAAAAAAGTCTAAGGAATTTAAAATCCTGAATTCTATTAATTTATTTGTTTGTTAGTTTGTTTGGTTGGTTATTTTTCATACCTCTCAAATGTATCGATTTGTGCAGAATGTCCAGATTGTTGCCTCATATTTTTGTCTTTTTTTTTTTCAAAATAATCTTGGTTTTCTAGCAAATTAGTGGAAGTCATTAAAGATTGAAGTTAGAAAATAATGGCAGAGATTTGAGTTTCAGACATTATACCCTTCACAAAAGTCATGCTAATGCAAAACATGATATTCTATCAACTTTCTAAGTTTGTAAGAACAATATTTAAATATTGTCCCTATTTTTGGGCCTTTGTCCCACTTTTATTTCTGCCTTTGTCCAGATTCCTTGCTCTAAGAGGATGAGAGTTATGTTTTAATTACTTATTAATCAGGTAAACTCACTGGATATGGGGTCTTCTTTTCAAGGCAACCAGGACCCCCAGATCAGATGATCACCAAAGAGTCTTACAGTGGGCCTGTGAAAATGGTAGGAACTAAAGCACAGTGCTACAGGACAAGAGTAACTGCCAATTCATAACTTTAATCATTAGCACTAAACTGTTAGACTATAGGTGGTATTCATAATCCAAGATTTTGCAGCTACATAGTGATTATTTTTGAGAAGCACTACTATATGTATATACAAATAAGCTAAGCTCAGTGTATTACCACTGAATAAAGAAAAGCAAAGGCAGTTTGAAAAACATGCCTACTTAAAGCAAAAGTGTGAAGTACCTTAAATTATGTATTAATTAAATATAAAGTACTGTGTAAAAGCTGAAGGCTTCATATAACTTTGTATGCATTTGAATATTGTGGATGGGCAAGTCTATGCGCCTTCACACTTGAAAGACTTAAGGTAAATGGCAAACTCTGCAGCTTTTATTATTAATATAAAATAAAGTCGTTAAAAGTTTTATATGGGATATTCTTATGTAGACACCCTGATGTTTTTATTAAAGAGTGGAAAAGTGGAGATAGGAAAGATTGAAAAAGGGGAGACAAAACAAAGAGGGGTACAAAGAAGGAAAACATCAAGCAGGTTGTGGTGGAGGTGTTGGAGAGGAGGTACACAATGTTTTTGGTGGGGGATAGACCCTCCACACATATTTCAATTATTTCTATATATAATATGGTAGTTTGAATGTAAAATAGGTAAGAGGGTGTAAGTGAAAGGTTAAGAGAAGAAGAAGAGATGAAGAAGTGTCAGCAGGAGTCCTAGCTCACAGAGGTTCAAACATTTCAACTGTCAGGTGGTGGTTCAGTGGAGGTTGTAGTTTTGTGGTAGTCAGCACCATCTGGGAAAGCATGTCTTCGATGGACTGAATCCATCTGTCAGCCACCTCCTTCAGCATGTCCTCTTCCAAGTCCCAATGCCCCCATATAGTGATGCTTGCCAGGCTGCCTTGTGCTGGCATGCCTGCATGACCAGAGTCACCACCCGACCAGTGAAGACATCCCTGGTAGTCAGAGGGTGAGCACTCCCTAATCTCAGAGGTACATGCCTGGGTCACTGCTAGGGATTTTGAATCTAGATGGGTGAGAAAGAAAATAATAAAAGACAGAAGAATACATAATTAAAATAAAAAAAGAGAAAAGGGGAGACGAGAAAATATATACAGTAATTTCACACATCATTTTACACAGGATTCAATTTCTTACTTTAAAGCATTTTTCTTTCATAACTTTTTATTGAAGAAAAACAGAATGCAAGGGAAGTGCTTATGCAGACTTTTGTTTGAAACTATATGGGAGATGCTTATGCAGACTTATGAATGACATTTTATTGGAAATGCTTACAATAACTTAAGAACTGGGGTTTTCATGCTGCAGCCTGCTACATAGACATAATGATCATATTTGTACCTGATAGGCATTGTTTGCAATACTGCACTGAGAACACCCTTTATCAATAATTATACCTTATAAAATTAAAGACAGAATACTGCAGTTATATAATGATATAGCTCTTCACTCTTGCTAGCAGTAATTTACTGAATACACTCTATTGTTTCATTTACTATTCCGTATTAATTATTTTTATATACAGTAATAAAATGAGTTAAAGACAGAAATACTGCACTTACATACTGATACATCTCACTCTTACCTGTAACAATGTACTGAATGCACTCTAGTGCTTCAGTTATTATCTATATTAATACCTTCTTTATATACAGTAATACATTGAGTTAAAACAGAAAATACTATTTAATATTTTATTCAGGCTTACCAGTAAATTCAACCAATCTCACTATACTCCTCTCCTGCTATCTCCTGTCATAGGATATTTGTTCCTCAGATGTAATGGAGAAGACAAAAGGCAATTCTTGTTTACCTGTATTTTACTTTTTTCCTTCTTAACATTAAGTATATGATTATTTCTAAACCATTCCATTCAATGCAGTATCTGTTAAGTATGTGTTTTTTTCAAATATCTATTAGTAGCTGAATTGTCATATTTTGCTAATTTTCCTTTTACTGCAAGTTATAAACATAGATACACTTCTGGTGGAATTTTTTTTTTAAATATCATGCTTTGCATATAACAAAATATACATTTTAATAAATCAAAAATGCACTTTCTACAATGACCCCCCATTAATATTCACGTGCACGCTGATTGGCAGCGTGCACGTTGTAAATCTGAGTTATAGTAATGGGAAAAGGTCCAGTCACCCAGACTTTTTCCATTAGTATAACTCTTTTTTTACAGCAACGGAGAATGCAAGATCTCCATTGCTTCACGCTGTCTCACTATGTTAAACGAGTTTAACATAGATAGACAGTTTGTAAAAAGCAATGGAGATCTTGCTTTCTCCGTTGCTTTTTTCAAAACTGTCTCGCTATGTTAAATGGGTTTAACATAGCGAGACAGCTTTAAAAAAAGCAACGGAGATTCTCCGTTGCTTTTTTTAAAACTGTCTCGCTATGTTAAACCCATTTAACATAGCGAAACAGTTTGTAAAAAGCAACGGAGATCTTGCTTTCTCCACTGCTCTTGCCCACAGCTCTGATGTACTGCGTGGGCATACGCATGCGCAGTACATCAGAACTGCCGCAGAATACCCAGACAGCTGCGGAAGGGCAGCAAGGAGGCATTATACAATACCATTTTTTAAGAAAAGTAATTATTTTTTTTCTTAAATAATGTCATTGTATAATAGCAATAACCCACTTCTGGGTGTGGGTAATGCTGGATTTACCCACAGTTGGCTTTGTTTGGCCACTCAGGCTTTGCCCTCGTGACCAAACCACACCAACCATGAGTAAATCCAGCATTACCCACACCCAGGCGTGCATTATTGCTATAGTAAATGGCAGTAGGCAATACTAAGATAACATTTTAATGTCAAAAAATAAAAACAATGGTAAGCACTTTCATAGTAAAACTACTTCATCAGACCATACAAATAAGAACAAGACCTTGGTTTAAATACATAAATCAGTAAACCATCAACCAATAAAAATTATAAAACTCACATGACTACTTTTCAAAGATCCACACAATAAGGTCTCCTTGCTTTTAACTTAGGTTTTAAAGAGACCTTGTCATTTAACCCCCTTCCTTGTCTGCTTGTAAGTGCAAAATCCGAAACAATTCCCTTGCTTCAGTGGCATTACATATATCATCCATCCTACCATTATTTTTCATAATCTGTATGGCCTTACATTTAAACTTATGTTCCTGATCATTTTTTTTATTATATGTTTAGCCAAAGAATTAATATCGTATCTTTGCCTCAATGCCCTAATGTGTTCCTTCATTCTCTCCATGAAGCTACGGTTAGTCTTTCCCACATAAAATTTATGACATACCACACATTGTGCTAACTAAATCAATTTCCTAGTTTCACATGTGGCAGAAATTTTAAACTCATATTTCCTGTATGTAAAAGGATGTATGAATTCACTATTGGAATCCACCAAGTAACAAAATTACATTTATTATGTGGATATGTACCTACATCTGAGGTGGTATCACAATTACCTGTATTAATATTATAATATAATAGCCTTTTCAATGTTGTTTTTGTTTCTAAAGACAAAATTATG
Organism: Protopterus annectens; assembly: GCF_019279795.1. Lineage (NCBI taxonomy): Eukaryota > Metazoa > Chordata > Ceratodontiformes > Protopteridae > Protopterus > Protopterus annectens. Next base: position 372,235,041 of record NC_056751.1, read on the forward strand.
AGATGTCCCTATTACATTATTAATCTGTAGATCTGAAGTTAGAATATGCCAGTTTCTTCTAATTACTGAACAGACCAACTTAATATTGCTGGAATAAGTTAAATTTATAGTAGGTGCTTTTACATAGACACTATTGTCTTCCTTTTTAACAGTCTGCTGTTTATTTGAAAAACAACGGGCAGCTCTGTCATTACTTCCTGTATCCCTTTTTCTATATCTGTCTTCTTATAGCCACTGAGTATAAGCTCATTCTTCATTACATTCATTTAATCTAAAAATGTGTTATCTAAATTGGTCAGCCAAGAAATTCTTATGGCTTGTCCCTTAATGATAATTCTGTATATGTGTGGTGGATGAAGACTGCTTCTATGTAAAATGTGATTAGTATGGCAACTTTTCCTACATCTAGTAGTAACTATGTCATTGGGGTTCATCTTTTCTAGTTTTATATCCAGAAACTCAATACATGTTTGAGAAATATAATAAGTGTACCTTAAAAAATGTGTGGTAGTGTGTAAATAATTAACAAACTGCATAAGTTTATCTGTACCATCCCACCAGCGGATAAACACATTGTCTACAAATCTATGGTAAAATAAAACATTTTTGTTAAAGCATAGTGCATATAATTTACAATTAATAGATCTGATTTGTTTATTTATAGAAACAATATTAGAAAATAATGTTTTGATTTTATTGACCATTACTACAGCCAGAAAGTTGGTGTAGCAATAGGAAACCCCAGTGCTAACAGCTATGCTAATATGGTGTTAGCACAGTGGGAGGAACAATCTATTTTATCAGTTTATGATTAATATTTTATCCTGGACATTTTTATAATTTTTTATTGGTTGATGGTTTACTGATTTATGTATTTAAACCAAGGTCTTGTTCTTATTTGTATGGTCTGATGAAGTAGTTTTACTATGAAAATGCTTACCACTGTTTTTATTTTTTGACATTAAAATTTTATCTTAATACTGCCTACTTCCATTTACAGCACATTTTTGATTTATTTTCTTTTTATGTGTTGCTGGATAACTGCTTGTTTTTTCATTTTAAAAATATACATTTTATTCAGCCAGAAGGTGCACAGAACAATGTAACAAGTCATGGAAGTTTTCATTTTCTTAGCTGTGCAGAAGTGTGTGCTTGACAGTTTTCTTCCTTAACAATTCTAAGCATATAAGGGGATTATTTAAAAATGCATGTAGGCACAATAGGTAATAATATTGGTCATGTCTCACTAAAACATGTGCTGGACATTCACTTGACACTGCAACCCCCACCTGCATCTCACAACCCCTACCCTGCTTAGGATGGGGTGCCTGACTACTTCAGCCATCTTGTATTCAGTTATAATTGTGAAAGAAATTACTTTCTTATGCAATTACTATACTAATAAATATTTCCTAGTCTACACAAAATGTCTGCATGTAAATTAACTTCTACCCAAGTTAGTACAATTCCAAATGAAAATGTGGAAATGCAAACTTTTTTTTTTGCTTTCTATATAAATACATGAGCAAATAGAAGTGTACTCCTACAGAACTATATCTGTGCTTCTTACACACACACACACACACATATATATATATATATATATATATATATATATATATATATATATATATATATATATGGGTCCCCTTCACATGGTCAACATTTCAGAATGTCGAAGACCATATGGCCGAGACCATATGATCGACAGTAAAAATGTTGACCATGCGGAACCGGCATCTTCGTACAGTGCAGAATGGAAAGATTTCCATCTTCTGCACTGTAATGCAATCTCGGAGTTGGTATATTTAAATTCTTGGGGGGTGGAGCCCCTCACGGGTGGTGCAGGGGGGCATAGCCACCCTGCTAGCAGTGCGAAGGTGAGTTGTTGTTTTTTTTTTTTATTACATGGTCGACATTTCGAATGTTGATCATATGGTCTCGGCCATATGGTCTTTGACATTCTGACATGTCCACCATGTGAAGTAGACCCATATATATATATATATATATATATATATATATATATGGGTCTAGGTCATAAGATCGACAGCTCATATGACTGAAACTCATTTGGTCGACAGCTCATTTGGCTGACGAAAAGTATTCAAGGCAAAAACCTGGGATTTGCCCCCCTCCCCACTGTTGTGCGACTGTGGAGTTGTTATATATAGTTGGGGGTGTGGGGGGCACAGCCCCCACATTGGGGGTGGGGGGAGAAGCCCCCCACCTATACTTTGTCAGCCAAATGAGCTGTCGATGAAATGAGTTTCAGTCATATGAGCTGTCGATCTTATGACCTAGATCCATATATATATATATATATATATATATATATATATATATATGCACACACACACACACACACACACACACACACCTATATATATATATATATATATATATATATATATATATATATATATATAGATATATATATATATATATATATATATATATATATATACATACACACACACACACACACACACACACACACATATATATTTTATATATATATATATATATATATATATATATATATATATATACATCCAAAAAGAAAATCCAGCACTTTACTTCACCAAATAAATCCAAACAGCCATGGTAAAAGAAGTATTTATTAAGGCGTAGCCTGCCCAACACAGACCGGTGACCAGTTTCGCTTAAAGCGTCATCAGTGTACAATTTCTTCTGGCAAGAGCCCGGATTAAAATAGTTGAACCGGTCTGTGTTGGGTCTGTGTTCTGTCTTTGTTATAGAGTTTATTTATTGCAGATGTCCACCAGGCAGGTTTACTCTTCCTTGTGGAGTATGATTTTGTCCTGTCGGGTATTCCTGCTTCCATGCATCTATATAAATGCTCATATAGCACTTTGGTGTAGATTTGCACATTGGTGCCAGTTTCCAACAGAGGGGGAGGGGGCTGTGAAGCTGTTTATACCATCCCTCAGGAGGTTGTAATCAGATTTGGAGAAGTTTTTTTGTTTGACCCTAGCTAGAGGGGGTTGGGGGAGATGGTAACTTTGAAAGTGACCGCTTTATGGGCAGATCTTACCAGGGAGGATGATACTGTTGCTGCAGTGGTTACTCATGTTGGTTAACACCAGGTCCAAGATTTTATCACTTCTTTTGGGGGTATCAACTAGCTGTTCCAAGGTGTTTGCATTGACAAAATTGAGGAATCTCTTGGCATTTGTGTTTTAGCATGAGTAATTTTTCCAACCTATGTTAAGGTAGTTAAAGTCGTACAGGATCAGTGCAAAGATATGAATCTTGATAGCTTTAAAGAGGTTTAGATAGGCAGAGTGGGCATCTTGAGTCAAATTTGGTTTTGATTTGAATAGGAGTCTCATCAATGGTTAACTGCACCTGAAGTATCTCATGTGCATCATACTGACTGACCAGCCTGGAGGTGTGTATGTCTTTAATATATATTGAAACTCCACTTCCTTTGGCTTTGCTACCCACAGTTTGGGGTATGAATGTATGCTAGGATGAGTAACCAGGTATGACTGGGGTGCTCTCTGCAGCTTTGAGCCAGGTTTCTGTGACTGCACAAATGGCAGCATCTTCCAGTGTTAAGAATGTTTGCAATGAGTGCTGTTTCATGTTTAGACTCTTAGCGTTTAGCAGCATGACCTTTAATTTGCGTTTTGTTGAAATTTTTATGTTGGTAGTTTTGACCTCATCACTTTTCCTAAAAAAGGCACTATGGGGGAGGCAAAAGCCTTTGCTAAAAGCCTGAAGCCCAAGTGAGACAGATGCAGGCCATATCTGACAAAGAATCGTGGTCTGTCGATCATATCTTCCTAGGCTGTAGGGTACTGGATCACCCTGGAATGACACCAGAAACTAAGCCATTTGCTAAAGTCAATCATTTTCTGCTTGTATTGAAACATCATTCTGGGTGACACTAAAATGCTGCTTAAGGCTAGGAATATACTTGCCTGGGACACATATTCAGTGAGCTCAATCAAGTCTCTCTTCATATAGTCCAGGGAGGTATGTTTCAAGTCATTCACACCAACATGGACTATGACAGAGTCATAGCAGTACCTGTTCTTGAGATACTTGAGTGCATGTGTGATATGGCGGATTCTGGCACCAGACAAACAACTAACTGTGACCTTCTCCTTATCCAGCCTGGTGAGAGGCACATCTGTATGTCTCACAATGGTGTCTCCTATGACTAATATGTTGGGTTTATGATTAAGCCTCAGTGGCTGTGAGACACAGGTGTGTGGACTATGCATGGTATGTGGTGTGCAGAGTTGTGGAGTTCGCATATGGTTTTGCCTTGGCGGTCTCCTTTGTTTGGGTATATTTTTGTTGAGAACATTCGGATATGTGGGTGTGTGTTGTGTAGGTATGGGTGGTGTTTGAGGTGTAGTGATTGTGTTGACAACCTCCTCAGTGCCAGATATACTGGCTTGTAAGGGAGAGAGCATAGACTCTAGGTTCCTAATATAACTGCATCCCTCACAAATTGTGTTCCTAGGTGGTAGTAGTAGATGGTTGTCCGTGTACATGAGGCAGTTGCTACACTGTCTCAGGATGCCCATATCTACCAGACTGGCAGAAGAAACTGTAGGAAATTATCCATCCATATTCATCAGAATCTGAGGGAGAGACTCCAGGTAGAGCTAAGGGGTAGACCTACAGACTAAGTGCTTAAACCAAAACTAAGAGGCTTAGAATAGCACTTACAGTTTGAACAGGCTATAAACAATGCAGCAGAAAAGATGCAATTAAATACTTTAGAGAACAAGCAGCAGAAATGCAAGATGAAATAATAGAGTAGGAGGAAGCAGAAATACAGTAAAAGCAGCTGAATAAAGTAATTTTTTTAGTAAAGTGGAAAGGGGCAGAGGAGGAAGAGAAGATAATTTGAGGTTAAGAAACTAAGGGGTTGGCATTCCCAAATGATCTCTCTGTATTAGGTAGAATGAGCTAATGAGACAGGACTGAGTGGAGTGTCCCAGATCAAATTTATAGTAGAGGCGGCACTGCAAATGCCACCAAGTTTAAGAACACATCAACAATAGGGCAGTAGGGTGGGAAAAACAAACTTCAGCAGAAGTCAAGCAAATATATAAATGCAGGTATTATATTTCCTTTTGCATGATTACAGATACATACTTGCAGTACATGGATTTACTCTAACAAATATCTTCAATTGTGCAACCTTAGTATGTATTTTTATCCCTGTGTTTAACATATCTTTAATATTACTCACAGAAAAAATAAATAAATTATTTTAATCCACTCACCTAATTTCTACCCTCCTCTATGCCTCCCCAATTTATACAAACCTCTCCAAAAGCAATATCAATAAGTTGGTAACATCTTATAACAACATAGCCAGGTTTGCCACAGACGCCCCATTTTGTACCCACCACTGTAAAAATCTCAAACTTCTTGGATGGCTCGAATTACAAAAGTAGCTTCTTTTTCAGCAACTCACAATCACTCACAAGATCCTGCATCATCCCTCAAATACTTGCATACTCAAAAACCTTATTAGCCCTTACCAAAATCTTTTAACCTTACGATCAGCCAACGGAGTACTTGTTTCTACCCTAAAATCCAACAACAAATCTGGGGACTGCCTGTTCTCTAACTCCATTGGTTACTCTTGGAATAAGCTTCCAAGAGAACTAACATCCCTTACATCCACACCTCTTTTCAAGAAACAACTAAAAATTTTCATAAAATCAAAATGGCTTTGCCCAAGCTCTAATCCTGATTGATTCCTGTTCCCCTCTTTACTGATTACTTTAAAGCTTATAACTACTGTATCCACTTTGCTGTGTCCTTCTCTCTTCAAACTCTTCCCAATGAAGAATTTGCCTAGGCTAGAAATCACTACCCTACCTATGAATGTACTGTTGTTAGAATCTGTTTATAAATGTGTTTAAATGTGTATTAATAGTTCACTGTTAATTAAGTTTTATTAGTTTGCTCGGAATGTACTGTTTTTATAATCTGCTTATAAATGTGTTTTTATGTGTCTTAATAGTTCACTGTTAATTAAGTGTTATTAGTTTAAAAAAGTCATTTTAATATGTTTATATAATTCTTGTTATTGTCTTTGGAGCTTTTCTCCCCGGGCCTCTGCTGAAAATGGACACATATCCAGTCGGACTTTCCCAGTCAACAAATGTAAAATAAATAAATAAATAAAAAATATACTTATTACAGAACTCTGGTGTTTTTGCCTCTATCTGGTCAAGCCACTCAGACTAGTCTTCTGAAGGTAGTTGTACCTGTGATGACACTGCTGGCCAGATCAGGTGATCCCTGTCAAGGATTCTGGGTGATTTCCCAGCTCCTGCCATATGTCTATTTTTTTTTCCAGTGGGAACCCCTTGTGCATGCTTCGATCTTTTCTAGATATGATGACCTGAGAAGGTACACTATGATTGTGGTCTCCTTATCAAACCAGCTTGGAGCACGGTTATATGCCTTAATAGGTACTACCATGGTTAAAAGAGAGAGAACCAGACTGAAGAAAATATGAGCAAGGATGTGGCTCACAGATTTAGAACTTGTCCCTCTGGGGTGTGACACCACCTTAACTAAACCTAGTTAACCAGCAGGGGCATTAAAACATATACTGTTATTACTGGCAAGTTTGATTTAACCAAAATGCTTTGTCACATTTTTTTAAAGAATACGTTCACATTTTATTTATATGGTGCATAAAAACAGTATGCAATAATCCTTTTTCTTTTTTATAACTTATAGTTGCTCTGTTTCTGTACCTTGCCTTAGCTATCTTTTTAGAAGGACATCATTCTAAATATCATTCATTCCTTCATTATAGCAGCAATATTTTTATTTTGGGGGGGGGGTGCAAAAATACATACAGTAGAGAGTTAATTATCCGAATATCAATTATCTGAAATGTGAATTACCTGAACCTGCCTTCCAAAGTTTTTGGGTAGGAAAAATCAAAGTTTGAATATGTAAGCATTGTATGTATTTGCTTTAGCATGTTTTTTGAGCTTGTAGCCAGCTCTTGTGTCAAAAATATTCTTTATTGTCCACTGAAATTGCTGAATGGTTGAAAAGTGTATTCCTACATGCAGAAAAAATGATATTTTAGAAGTTTTTTATCCAGTTTAAATATGTTTGATTATTTGAAAATTTTGATTATCCGAACTGCCCTAGGTCTCAATTAGTTCAGATAATTTACTCTCTACTGTATTCCTATGTGTTAGATGACTAAATTATATTACGCATTGAATGTATTGAGGTGAGAAAGTATGCCAGACAATACTAGATGGGCAGATATTACACTTTATGTTTGTGCAAACTGTCAAACGTATGACTCCATTTTGTTTTTTCAGAACATATTCAGATCTGAGCATATCTAAGGTTATGTGCCCATTCCTGTGGCATGCTGGAGACTGCTGACGAGTGTTGCAGAGTCTGTCACTGTCCACAACATGTTCTCATCAAAGTGTAATCATGTTTATGAGCAGCCAAGAGTGACTTAAATACATAAGTGGCCATATGTATTCACTTATTACTAAGATTCATAGAGATAAATGTAAAAGGGCCTGATTTGAATACAAAATGTAATGGACCTGACTTTACATAAAATAGTTGAACACCACCATATTAACTTGGAATAACTCAAATTGGAGACAAATGTATTAGGAAACCTCAGACTTCTTAAAGTTAGGAAAAAATAAAAATATTTAAATTTAACACTAAACCTTCAAAAATGATGAAATATTAGACAGTTACCTTTAAGAAATGTTTATTTTACTGATATCATGGGCATATTATCATGGCTTTAATGAACAGTGTGAAGTTGTCATTTCTAATTAGGTAATAATTACAGCAGCAGAAGGAAATGTTCAGTGATCATTGTTAAAATCATTACTTTGTTGTCATGTAGTGATTATGCATACATATGTGTTTTAATTGTGAAGAACTGAAGTAGTACGGATGCATTGTTGGCTGAACTTACACGTCTTTACTTGAAGATTTCTGAGTGCCATTGAAAAATGAAAAAAATACAGTACATGAAAATGGTAGGGGCTAGGGGAAGAAACCTGTTATAAAAGTGATTACTCTACTGTTGTGAATGATGCTGCAACAATTATTATAGCATAACTTTACTGTGCTGGAGTAAGATTTTGCAAGTGTATATAATTATGTGGTTTGTGCTAACCTTTTAATGGGAAGATGTAAGTCACACATGGTCATTGGTGGGTTGCTTGACTGATGATTACATCCAAACTTTTTGTGTATGATTATGGCCTTTTTCCATGTGCAGTAATGATGCAAAACAAGATATCAAGGCAGAGAAAGGACAACTTCAGCCATGAGGAAAACTACAATCTTATGGCCGTTAGGACATGTGGGAAATATCTATTTGGTAAGGGGGGGGGGGGCAAAAGGCTGGAATCAAGTTGTCCTGGACATTAATTTAGTGGGTGGCAGAAACTGCACATTAACACTCTACAAGAAGAACGTAAATGATATGGTAGAATCTGCTAGAAGCAAGGCAAGGAAGAATGCAATTGCCTATATCAGTGCTGGGAAGGGGGCACTCAACAATTATCCCATTAACAGCAGATAAGGAATGCCTCTTCTCCATCCGTGGGAATAACTATGACACAGACAATGATAGCATTAGAATAATCAGAGGTGGTGTGGACATTGGCTATTACCAGTGCTTGCAACAGCAACAATCATTTTCTCAGTAAGGTTAGTATAAAAACAGAAACATATATTTCTATAAAGAATTGAATGTTGACATGGAATGATTACATTAACCTCATTGCAATTACTATTAATAGGTGAACCTTCCACATCTACAAAGAATGACAATGAAGGCAGTATGCATGGTAAGTGTCCCCCACACCTCCTTAATAAGCATACAGTAGTGTATGCTATTTCTTTATTAGTAATGTATTGCATTTATACATTACTGTGTAATCAGCAGAAACAAACAGTTCCACTATACCAATAACATTTGAGGATATCAACATCAGAATGGCTGGTGGTTTTTATGATGATGATAATAACAAAGTTTTGTTTTTGTGGCTGCCTGAGGAAAGCGGCAGTCAGTCCCCAAATTTAAGGCAGGATCTCACACTCCACAACATGTTAGTAACTCGGCAGAAAGTGACAGTGTATCACAAAGTCATGCACATGCTGATATTACACAGGAACATATATGCACCTTAACACAAGTATCTCCAAACCCAGATGAATACTTTGAGGATGATGGCAGACATTCAGAGGTAACAGTGTCCACAGTGACACCTCTACAAAGGGGAGCCAGGAGCAGGACTTTTTATAGCTATCTCAGGAAACACTTAAAGGATTGGCTTTCCAGCAGCAAATTTATATATTTACTCTTTCGCATATCACCTACTCAGAGGCGATCTCTGCCTAACATACAAAGTTATGTCAAACCCAGAGCTGTCGGACATGCTCCACTTAAAGAAATCCCACTCCCTCTGAGCCACATGCTCTAGGGGCCTAAACCTTGTCACCACAATAAACAGAACATGCTGGAGGGATAGATTCCAGTCCCAGAGACTTCCCATACTCTGGAACAGACTACCTATCTATGTTAAACAGAGCTCCTCATTAGCACTCTTCAAGAAAAATCTTGATGATCGGATGGGAAATAGGAAATTCACCCCAGGGATCACTTCTGTGGCTCTGCTCGACAAGGACACAGGAAAATAATTTTCTTGGGTGGCGAAAGCCAGGGTACATTTTTGGCTAGGCTTATATAGGCCCTAGGGCCAATAGCCTAGTACCTACCTATGAACCTATGAAATGTGCCATGATATTGTTAGGGTCACTGCCACAGAGAATCAGCTGGAAATGGTTCAACCCCTCTTGGGTATGCATCAGGATTCCAGAGCAGGGATAATGCCATGATCACACTTATGCCTAGTATGGTAGCACACTAGGTATCCATGGCCTCCTCCATTCATACACTAGTTACCAGACTCAAGCAGAAGTCAATCTTGGAAAGAGAAGAGGAATGGGTACTGTCTGAACATGTGGGAGCTGATCACATGGCACTTCAAGTGCTTCTCAAGAAAGTACTAAATTAGGAGAACAAGAACAACAGATTTCAGTCAGGCCTAGTCAGTGTTCATCTACACCTAACAGAATCACTCATTCAAGGTCCTGATCATATTCCTGCAGCATTGTCAGATCAGTCTCTGCAGGAAGACCTGCATCAAGAAGATTACAGCATCGATCAAACTCACCATCCAGCTCTCATAACAGTCTCGCTTCCAAATAATTTCCACCATCACCTAGCCTATCTTTAGGAGATATGTATGAAAAATTTGACCTTGACCTTTTGTGATTCAAGTGTGACATTTGTGTTAATTACAATTTGACCTTAACAAGCACATGTGAAAGTTTCACTTGAAGGGGAAAAAGTTATAGAAAAAAAATAAATAAATATGCATTTCATCCCCCTGACAGTAGTGCTTAAAGCCTCAGGAAACTAAATAAAATAAGTATGTGTATGACATAACATAAGATTGCAATGATTAACACCATTAATGCTTTATGCAGTAGCATTCTTACTGCTGGCAGTTGCCTATATTATAAAAGTTGTAATGCACAAGTTTGCAAGGAAACACTAATAAGAAAATTACATATTAAAATGGGTGTCCTGCCATGTAAAAAACACTGCTGCCACTTCTTCCTCACCACTGCACAATTTACATTTTTTGTCTCTAAAGGCAAAAGGTATTGTATATGACAAAATAAAATAATCCTATGTGCAGTACCTCAACAAACAACATACTTTAAACTGAGAAAATACTGCATAATATAAACAATATGATACATTTAGATTCAAATGCAAGGTATGAACTCATGTTATATGCTGAATTAACAGTTGTTAATAATTATACTACTTGAGGACATTCAGTACATTCGTATTTAAGTACATGACCTCAGCAGAACGTATTGTGAAAAACAGTTAAAATTGGGATTGCTATTTATATGATGTCTTACTACATCACTGAAAAGGAGTCATTGAGTACCCAGGCATGAGTTTTACAGACAATACTTTGAGTAACTGTTTTGAAATAAAACAAATTATTTTAAGATGATGAGAAAATGTCAGATCAACAGTGACACCAGACCATGAAACATGCATTGATAGTGAGGCACACTGATGTCCCACTCACTAGGTTGAATAAGGATAAAGCAACAGCAGCCTGTCAAGTGCCAGGATTCGCCACATAACGCACACGCTCAGGTCCCTCAACAACAGGTGCAAATATGACTCTGTCATTGTACATGTGGGTGTGAATGACCTGAGACGTACCTCCCTGGACTACATGAAAAGAGACATGGAGGAGCTCTCAGATTATGTAGCTTTAGGCGGGTACGACCCTAGCCGTGAGAAGCATCATACCATCACCCAGAATGATACCACAGTACAAGCAGAAAATGACTGATTTCAACAACTGGCTAAGATTCTGGTGTCATTCTAAGGGAATCCAGTATCTGCCTAGGAGGACATGATTGACAGACCTTGATGCTTTGCCAGAGATGGCCTGCATCTGTCACCCCTGGGCTTCCGGATACTGGCCAAGGCTCTTGTCACCCCTATAGTGCCTTTTTTAGGTGGTGTTACAAAGACCAAATTACCACCGTAACAGCTACAAACAAATGCAATCTGAGGGTCATGCTGCTCAACGCTAGAAGTCCAAATCTGAAAATGCACTCGCTCAAAGCACTCCTTAAAATGGAGATCATCGACATTTGTGTTGTGACAGAGACCTGGTTCAAGGCAGCAGAAAGCACTCCTGCACTACCAGGCTATAACTCATTCCACACCTTTTGCCCCCAGAACTTGGACCGAAGCTCCAAAGGCGGTGGTGTTTTCATAAAGGATGCGCACACCTCCAGACTGGTAGCCCAACATAACGCATCAGAGATACGTCAGGTGCTGCTAACACTGGGTAGGACAGCGATTCAGGTTGTAGCCTGTTATAGGTCCCTAACCATGACCCAAGACACTCATGCCACTTTCCTAAGCACCCTGGAGAATATTAGAGTCCAGCCTAACACTCTCATAGTGGGTGACTTCAACTACCCCTCCATTAACTGGGAAAACTACTCATGTACCAATACACTTGCCCAATGTTTCCTGGAATTCATTAATTCCAATGCCCTGGACCAGCTGATCTTACCCCTACTAGAGGTAGCAACATCCTTGACTTGGTCATTACTAACATGGGTGCTATTGCTCTACACCAATAGTCACCTTGGAAATCCACATCCCACCCTCCCACCCCCCGTAAAGGTAACCACCATGAAAAACTTCTCCAAAGCTAACTTTGGGCTCCTAAGAACAGAGGTGGCTAACTTTGCCGCACCCATTCAAATGGATAATAGTTGCATGACCGCCGAATCATACACCATTGCACTATACGAACACATACACAAATGTATGGATCTTGCCATACCCAATAGAACCAAGACGCTCTCCTCCAAAAAAAGGAAGCCAATCTGGTGGTCCCCTGCCATAAACAAACTCTACAACAGAAGGAGGAAACTGATGTGGAATAAGGTGAAGTCCCAAGGCTGGAAAAACTCCCTTATCAGCCTCAACAAAAAGTTGAGATCCCTCTTTAAATCCTCTAAAGCTAGCTATGAAAACAGAATTGCAGCAGCTAGTAAAGACAACCACAAGGACTTCTATAGTTATGTAAATAACCTCCACGGCAATACCCAGATTTGCTCTGAGCTACTGCACAGTGGTACCTCCTATACCGAGCCAACAGATATTGCCAATATACTGGCTGACAGATTCAATTCCAACTTTACCCCTCTCACCCCCAAAGGACCAATTACAATACCAGTAGATTGCCAGGCACCCATTATTACAGCTGCACAGGTTAAAACAGCACTGTCCAAGGCCAAGAATACAGCTTCTATGGGACCTGACAATATCCCTGGCTGTGTTCTACATGAAGTACAGTGTGAACTGGCACCTCACCTGTGTGCCCTGTTCAATCACAGCCTCACCTCAGGCTTTGTCCCTACTGAATGGTGCACTGCTATAGTCATCCCTCTCCACAAAGGAGGAGTAACTACAGACCCTGGGAACTATCGCCCCATTAGTCTGATATGCAAAGATATGGAACGCATCATGATGGACCTAATAAACAAGGAGGGTCTATATTATATCATCGAATGCTTAAAAAAGCAAACGCTGATTGATCGACCTAATTTAAGCGAAAGCTTACAACCTTGAACTGTCAGATCAGCGATTTTTTTCCCAGGGAAAAAAATTGCTGATCCAAAACAAATACACACAACACAAGCACACCAAACAAACAGAAATCCACACACATACACCTAAAATCTGATACCTAACCCTACACTAAACTATGCACACACCACTAACTACCCACTTACCTTAACCCAAACCCTAACCCTAAGGTCTGTCACTATCGCACACTCATCTCACCCGCTCCCTAACCCTAACTCACTTAAATCCGCCCTAACCCTCATGTCCACTCAATCGCACACACACCTAACCCGAGCCCTAACCCTAACTCACATAAATCACCCTAACACTCACATCCACACAATCGCACACTTACCTGAATCCGACCAGTAACTTTCCACCATAACACTGAAAATACCGAAGCAGCAGAAACGGACAACCAAATTCTTTCCCTAGGAAAAAATTCGAGTTTCTGCTGCTTCGATATTTTGCAGTTTCGCGAAAATAAGTTAGATCAATCAGCGTTCGCTTTTTTAAGTGTTCGAGGATATAATATAGACTCAACAAGGATATAGGGACTCTCCAAACTCTGGATCCCACAGAGTTTGGTTTTGTGACGGGTAGATCATGCCTGCTCAACTTGGTCGACTTCTTTGAGTCAGTCACCAGGGCTGTGGATGAAGGCAAGGTGGTTCATTCAGCCTACCTTGATCTGACCAAGACCTTAGGGACACAGGTGGACAGTGGTCTCACCTTCAATAACCACCTCACCACAACAGTCAGGAAATCCTTCTATGTGGCACACCTCATCACTAAGGGCTTTTCACCCAGAAAAAAGGAAGTCATTGTCCCACTGTACTCATCCCTCATTAGACCCATGATGGAATACAATGCCCCATTTGGTATGTACCACTGAAGACATCTGCAGCAACTGGAAAGACCGCAGAAATACCTCACTAAAAGAATCACAGGCCTAAAGCAGATGCCCTATGCTGACCGCCTTAAAAAAACTCCAGCTATACTCTGTCACATATCGTCTATTCCGAGGCAATCTCTGCTTAACATACAAGGCCATGTCAAACCCAGAGCTGCTGGACATGCTACACTTAAAGAAATCTCAATCCCTCAGAGCAACACGCTCCAGGGATCTAAACCTTGTCATCACAATTAACAAAACATGCTGGAGGGAAAGGTTCCTGACCCAGAGACTCCCCAGACTCTGGAATAGACTGCCCATACATGTCAAGCAGAGCGCCTCTTTGGCCCTCTTCAAAAGGAACCTTGATGATTGGATGGGAGAAAGGAAATTCACCCCGGGGATCATGTCAGTCACCCTGCTAGACAGAGGTCCAGGGAAGTAAATAGTGTGGGAAGAAATAGCCACGGAATTGTTATGGCTAGCCTTGTACAGGCTCTAGGGCCGATAGCCTAGTACCAACCTATGATACCATTCCCTACTCATGAATCATGGAAAAACTCACTAAGCTAGGCATCAACCCCTATATCACTAGGTGAGGTGCAAACTGGCTCACAGATAGAACCCACAGTGTGAAAGTAGCTGACTCCAAGTCAGACTGCTGACCAGTCATGAATGGAGTCCCTCAGGGATCGGTCCTGGGTCCTCTCCTGTTTGGTATCTACTTCACAGAAGTCCAGGCCAACAGGAAGGGACTCTGGCTGACAATGTTCACAGACGATTGCAAGTTGGGAGCCATTATTAACTCAACCAAGTGATGTTGACATCCTACAGAAAGGCCTCACTGAGACCAATGAATGGTGTCAGAACCATGGCCTTAAGCTCAATGCCAAAAAATGTGTCGTCATCCCCTTTGGGAAAAAACCCAGTTCCCATGAACTACCACATCGATGGTAGTTTACTGAACACAGAAGGAGTATAAGAAATCTGGGAACACAGGTTGACAGCAACCTCTCTTTTGATCACCACACTGCCACTGTGGTCAGAAAGTCCTACTATGTGGCACATCTCATTACTAAGGATTTTACATCCAGGAAGAAAGAGGTCATTGTCTCCCTCTACTCTTCCCTCATTAGGCCAATCATCGAGTACAATGCCCCATTTGGCATGTACCTCACTAGGCACCTGCAACAACTGGAGAGGCTGCAAAAGTACATCAGAAAGAGGATCCTAGGCCTTAAACACTTGTCCTATACAGACAGACTAAAAAAACTCCAACTATTCTCTGTTTCATATCACTTACTTAGAGGTGATCTCTGCTTGACTTACAAAGCCATGTCTGACCCAGCACTGTTAGAAATGCTACATCTAAAGAAATCCCAATCCCTCCGCACCACATGCTAAAGAGACAACAACCTCATTGCCACAATCAACAGAATGTGCTGGAGGGACAGGTTCATAACCCAGAGACTGCCCATGCTATGGAATAGACTTCCCATACATGTTAAACTGAGCACCTCACTGGCCCTCTTGAAGAGAAGTCTTGATGAGTGGATAGGAAATAGAAAATTCACCCCGAGGATCACTCTAATGGCTCTACTCAAAACAGCCACTGGAAACTAAGGTCGGGTGGCACAATGCCAGGATAAACCTATGGGCTAGGCTTGTAAAGGCTCCAGAGCCATTAGCCTAGTATACACCTATGAACCTATACATACAAATATTTCAAGCACAGGCATTCAAAGCCCTTCTAGCTTGCCAATATACCATAACACTTGTTCCCATAATAAGTGTCCAGGCTGTTCTTAAAAATATCTAAACTAGTACTTGCTTTAATATAATTTGGTACTCTGTCAGAGAGCCAATTAGTACACTTCTCATTTCTATAGAATCTTTTTTTTAATTTCTCCAAATCTTTGGGGTTTCTAATACCATGATGGGAATGGACCCCATTCCTACGTCAAAGTACGATTAAAGTTCATGAAATTAGTATTGTCTAACTGTTTGATGTCAGCCAGTAGTGCTCTTCGCAGTACCCACAATGTGCCCAGTAAAGACTCCTTCTGCAATTTGTATGGAGTTACATGTATTGATAACATACCTAAATACAATTGTAGATTCTTTTTTTATAAGACCCATTGCTGCTACTACTATTAGAACTGTCTGGGTATCTTTCTTCCACATTACTCTCATTTCTGCCTGCAAATCCTGATATTTTATGACTTTGTGTCTATCTGTATGCAAGACACTGTAGTCACTGGGTGTGGCAATTTCAGTGATCAATGCTACTTTTGTCTTCTTTTCCTGGACGACTATATCTGGATTTCTAGCATCTATCTTTTGAACTGTTGGTAATGGGTGCTCCCATGTGATATAAACATCATCATTTTCTATGATGCTTTGTGGCTCATGTTTTCCAACCACTTCACTACCATAATGCTTGCACAATCCGCAGTGCAACAGCCTTGCCACATTATTATGTCTTTCAGTATACAGTCCTTCTTGTGCTATTAGTATGTCACAACCAGCATTAAAGTGTGCGACTGTTTCCAATTCGGTTTTAAAAAACCTACATTTGTCTGTTTCTCCCACATGTTCAATGGACTTTGCAAACCAGCGTGAAGTAGCCCACTATCTTGGGGTGCCAGTATTAACCATTCATCTCTTGGTTTGAATTTGCCTCTCCTTAACCATTCCTGCATTTGTTCCTGATCAACATGAGGTTCTTCCAGAAGTTTTCTATATATTTATGTTTTTTCCACATTTCTTGCCTTCTCATCTGGTTCTTCACCTTTTATTCTTTCTTTTATTTTTTTGTCACATTCAGTTGCTGCCTGATTTTTTATCTACTTCTGGTTTGATTTCCATTCCTGCTTGATGCCGATATGCTTCTGCTACAATTAAGCACAGAAGTCATCTTAGATTTATTTTCCTCATGTTTCAAAACTTTCACTACATTTGGGTCTTGTGAGGTAAGCAAATATGTGTGGAATACCACAATTACAGATCTATACATGTAATCAATTCCAAGGAGGTCCATTCCTCCATCGGAACGGGGAATATATAATCTTGGTATACACTGATTTTTATAAATCACTTGGTGAGCATGAAGCATCCTTCTTGTTTTCCTATCTAATCTATCCAACACATTTTGGAGCCAATCAATCACTCCAAAACTGTAAGTTAGGGCAGGAAGAGCAAATTGGTTTATAGCTTAGATTTTGTTCCTAGATGTCAACATTATTTTCAGAATTAATTTCAGTCTTCTAAAGTATTCCTTACTAAGTTTTATTTGCATTTGTTCCTGTTTTATTGTTAATCATTCATAATTTCCCAAATATTCATGCATTCCCTCTTGCTCCAGTTCTTTTATATCACATTCCTGTCCCAAACTGATTTTTTCCTGGTGCTGCAGCGTTCCTGCTTTAAAGGCTGCTTTTGCACATTTATCAAGACCAAATAACATTCTTATATCATCTGAAAAAGCTTTGACAAGCTGCAGCTGTGCTTTGAGTTCATCTGATGAGCTATACAGTTTTAAATCATTGACAAAGAGAAGATGAGAAGTCTTTACACTTTGTTGTTTTCTAGGACCTAAATTCTAGCCATGGCCTAAGCTGTTAAGCAAACAGCTTAATGGGTTAATGGCAAGGCAGACTAACAACAGTGAGAGAGAGAGTCACCCTGGAATATCCCCCTTTAGATTTTTATCCCTGGGATAATAATCTGTCCTTTATCATGGCTTAATTGCAAAGTGGTCTGCCACTGTTTCATGGTCACTGTAATGTAGACGATCACTGTAGGGTGTATCTTATACATTTTTAAGCACTCTTTTATCCATGAATGTGGGATACTATTAAATGCTTTTTTATAGTCAATCCATCCCATACTTAAATTCGTCCCCTTTTTACAGTTCTCCAGTATGACTTTATTTAACAACAAATGATCCTTTGTTCCATATGACTTTCTTTTATTGCTCTTTTGTTCTACTGCCATAATTGACTTTTCTTCTAAATGACTATAAACGCTGTCAGCATCAGTTCCCATGTATAGTTTATACGTCGTCAGAAGGAGAGTTATTGGTCTATAATTTTTAGAGTAACTTGCAGGTTCACTCTTAAGATCTACATAGGTTGTCTGGTGATTCTCTAGTACTTTTTGATAACCCCAAACATCCCCAGAGGTAGTTGTCTCTAAATGCCCTATATACTTGAATAAGATCTCCACTTAGACATCTATAAGAGACACTGTACAAGTCCAGATATTTTAGTCTTTCATAATAACTTAAATTTTCACACCCATGGATGCCCTTGGTATATTTCCGCTGTACTCTTTCCAGTTTACTCATGCTTGTTTTCTTATTAGGTTTCCATACTGTTATTCCATACTCAAGTTTGGGTCTACTGTAACTAACAAACAATGACTTCATCATTTTTAATTTTCTAGACTTTATAAATATTTTTATACAACCTATAGTTCTATAACTATCGTTAACCAATTGGTTGATATGATTAGAAAAACTCAAAGCTGAATCTACCCATATACCCAGGTCCTTAAATTAATCTACAGTTTCAATCACTGTGTGCTGTATTAAATATTCACCTTTCAATTTATATCTCCCAAATCTCACTTGCTTAGTTTTTGATGTATTTATCAGCATATTATTCTCCTGTGCCCAAATGGTTGATTTAGTCAAGTTATTTTTGCAGACATGCCTTATCTGTAACACATGTAATCAGTTTACCCATTTTCAGGTCATCTGCATATAGACAGTAGAACACCTCAGATGAAAATGTTAGGTTTGAAAGATACAATCTAAACAAGTAAGGGCCTAGGACAAAGCCCTGTGGGGCACCACAGACATCACTGAATGCATCAATTATATTCTATGTGTTTTTTCCAAGAAAGGAATTACCAACCTAATGTCATGACCCATAGTTCTAGACTAGGTGCTGCCTCTTTACTTGTGCAGTTGTAGGACATGCACAGTCCTGATGCATGGATTCCCTTACTATTGCTGCTACTAGCTGGTCATCATTACTCATAGCTGGAGTGGAACCAGGAACTGCAGTGATGGCATGGTTCCCTTCAGCACCACTCTGGTACATGATCATGTTATGCAGAATGCAACATGGAGTAAACATCCTACATGCAGTAGTTGGGCCATACTGAAGGGCACCCCCAGACTCATCCAGGTACCTGAAATGGCTTTTTAGGAGGCTGAAGACTCTTTTGATGCCAATACAGGTCAACAACAAGGATGTGTTATAGGTCTCTTCTGTAGCTCCACTTAGTTTTCACACTGGTGTTATGAGCCATGGCTTCAGTCGATATTCAGCATTACCTGAAAAAAAGGGAAAAGAGAGAGAGAAAAAGGGGGAGGGAAGACAAAGGAAAAATGGTTCAGTATTCAGCAATACATTTTACCATGATTAACTATTTAAATAAAATAGAAAAAAAAGGAAAAAAGTATTTTTCCACTTACCAATAAGATGAGCCTCCCAAACAGGAAGAGGTGGTACAGTGCGCTCCTGTGCAAGATATGGGCATCATGTACATTGCCAGGATGCTGGGCAGAGACATTCGTGATGCACCCCCATGCATCATACACTACATGGCAATTGATGGAATGGTATGATAGTCCTTCCTGTTGCAGTACCACTCACCCTGTGGAACAGAAGGGGCTTTAATGGCTGAAGCCTGTGAGACCCCAGACATGTCCACTATCTGTCTCTGGAATGTCTGCATGCAAGTATAGTGAGGGTAATACATACCTTGGTATTCACAGGGATAGCACATCTATGCATTCCTCCAGTATTTCTGTGAGGGTCACAGATACTCAATAATACCTTTATAATATCCCTATCTACACTGTCAAGCATCACTGGATTATCAAAGTTATAATGAGTTCTCCTCTGCCTATATCTGCACTTTCTTAGCAGGGGTGTGCTACTGGGTTCAAGCAGTTTTGGCTCAGCCAAGACAAGCAACTCACACCTAGAAATAGCAAGGCAGGGTATAGGCCTTGTGAGATTCCCTTTTATATAATGTATCTGTGGATAGCATGGAAAAGTGGGAACATTTCACTATGAATTGCATATGACTGAGAGAATTCTTCATTAGCATATGCTATGTTATATAATTTCTCATTTACTTCTCATTCTCAGTCAATGTACTTATGCTCATTCAAGGTTATTGTGCATTAGGATAAGTGGCCTCTATGAATCACAGTTTAGCTGCGCTCATTTGTGGGCAGCACAAACAGCCTTAACATGTTCACATAATTACTATGAATATCACCCTAATAACCCATAAGTGTTAACAAGTATATACATTGGGCATATTCAAAGTGACTACCTAGTCTGTTAGTCATTCATCACTTCATGATCCTTTCTGTCCTCCCCCTAATTAGTCCAATTACTGAGAACAGTGCCCTTTTCAGCATGTACCTAGCCAGGTATATGCAACTAGAAAGGTCCCAAATCTTCCTGATGAAAAACATTATTGGCCTGAAAACCCTTGACTACCGAGACACACTAGAAACTCTGTCTCTATTATCTGTCTCTTATTGATTATTTCTGCATGGAGATCTATATCTGCCATTCCATACCATCAAAGATGCCAGCCTATTGGGTCTTTTATACCTTCACAAGACAAATAGCTATATAAACAACCAAATCAAAAATTTGCACCTCCACCAACATATAAGTAAAATGTGGAAGAGATAGCTTCAATATCCTACCTGCAGAGCCAGTCACCTTTGCATATTAAGCAGAGTGATAATCTTGCATTCTTCAAAAATAACTTGGATGGATGGGGCCCTGCAAGTTCATCCCCAGCTTGACATGTTTTGCCCTCCTGGGACTGCATCCTGAGGGTGGTATTTTGTTAAGGCATTCTTGGTATGCAGATTTTCTGCTGTTGCAGTTTATATGATTCATTCATCATTGTAGCAAAGAACTAGGCATCAGAGGTGCTCTGTCATCTTCTTGATTTGGTAACTGGCACAAAGAAACTCTATCAGGTTGCAAGGCAAATGCGGAAAGATAAAGAAGATAGTCAGAGACTCTTCATAATGAATGCCAGCAACAACCTGCTCACCAGTTCACAGGACGTCAAAGACAGATGGAAAGAGTACTTCCAGCAGCCTCTGAATGAAGAAAATATGAAAGAAGCTGTACTACCCCAGACACAGTCTATGATGGAATAAGAGGATCAGCCCACCTACAAGAAGTAACAAATGCACCATTGACAATGAAATCAGGGAAAGCAGCAGGCTCAAATGAGGTTGCAACAGATATGATCAAGATGTTGGGTGAGATGTACTTTCCAAGATGCCTGCACAATAATCAACAGCTTAATTGCACACTCTCCCAGTGTGAAAAAAGAAAGTGGAAGACAAGGACCAGGAACTCTGTCACATTTAGTAAATTCAGTTACTATCTAGTAGGTAAACTTGCTGGATGTCAGCAAAGAAGAAACTAAGAGAGCCTGAAAAAAAAGATGACTAGAAAAGGTGTAGAAAAAAACACTGACTAGGAAGAATCCTGCAGCTGTTCACGATAAGCATTTCAAGCTCCAGCTTTGGTGCAAGACATGATTTTCAGCAATTTAGAGGAAAAAAATAAGTCAAATGTGCACAGAACTGATTAAAATAAACAAAACACTCAAGGAGTATGTCAAGTCAAATAACAAAAAACTGGAAAAATGGAAGAGGCTGAACTGAACTGAAGTCTGGAGTTGGAATATGCAGATGAACACAAAGAAGACCACCAACATGGAAATTGATGAATACATATGAGATTACAAAACATCAACTATATTTATGAAATATGGCTGTACAAGAAAAAGTGTAAAGAATGGACTTTTGTTGACTTTGTAAAACTTGTGGGGAACTAAAAGGCATTTGCCTTACTTCATGTCATAAATGACTGAAAGGACACTAAGGGGAAGGGAAGAGGAAGGGAAAAGGTAACTGTAATTGAAAAGTTTTTCTGTCAGCAATATTTCTAAACTTTTTAATGATATAAATGGTCTGTTAATTTAGGTATTGTACATGATAAAGATACTAAAGTAAAGAGATACCCTTTCTCTTTATTTCTTCTTTTTTGATATTAAGAGAAATAGGCATTACAATGCAAAATGCAAAAAAGGTTAGACAAAAACATATGTAAGTTAATAAGCTGTAATCCTGGGTGGTTGGTGTGTAGGATGGGGTGCAAAAGTAATCAGATTATAATATATATTGAGATGTTATGTTTTCTCTTACTTTTGCAAAGTGGATGCCTGGATTAAGACCCTTGGCTTAATTTAATAGCAATTTTTAAGTGGAAATGAGTAAATAAGACAACACAGAATGTAATGAAAAGCTTTTGTTTAGCAATAATATTTCAGTATGTCTTTAGAAGCCTGCAGCTAAGGGCTAGATTCCTTTCTTATGTTTCAATGGAGACAAACTGATTATAGGGCAATAAAAAGCAAAAAGCACCTATTTCTTCAAGGCTAAATGTTAATGTTTTCTGAAAGCATGCACATTGTTTTTTCATATCTGGAAGGAGAATAAAAATAAAAGAAGAATGGGTGCCAATTAGTGTAAGTAGGAGTACAAGCAGTAACATGTGTCTTAAAATGGATCACCTGAACTTTAGGTCAGATAAGGCCTGTGTTTGCAGCTGTCTATTTAGGACAACTGTTTCTATTAGGAGGGTTAAACTTTATTATTTGAAGATGTACATAGTTTTGTGTGTTTGTATAATGTTAACTGGTTCTGGATGTGGAGTGGGGGTTCTGAGGGTGTTTTTTTTTAAGGGCTATCATT
Organism: Protopterus annectens; assembly: GCF_019279795.1. Taxonomy (NCBI): domain Eukaryota; kingdom Metazoa; phylum Chordata; order Ceratodontiformes; family Protopteridae; genus Protopterus; species Protopterus annectens. The sequence goes on from NC_056751.1 coordinate 372,258,024, forward strand.
AAAACAAAAAGTCTTGTAAAATGTGGCATAGGTTTAAATGTAGAAGATAAGAAAAAACTATATAAAGAATCAGCCTGCCAAACATTAGTAGGTGCATGTATCACAAAAAAAGAAAAAAAGGAAAAAAAAATGTCATATATAATGGGTGGGAATAATAATTTCTTATCATAATGGCAACACTTTCCATATTATCTTGGAATGTGAATGTTCTCACAGTTATAGAGAAAAAGAAAAGAATATTTAATTATGCAAAGTGCATATAGCAATACTACAGAACACACATTTGGAAAGAACTGAGCATGTGAATTTGATAAAGAAAGGATTTCAGGATGGATATTTTGCAGAATATCAGAGAAAAGGAAAGGAGGAGTACTTATATTACTTACTAGAGGACCTTCAACAGTGATAGAAGAGGGAAAAATAATAATGGCAGATTTGTGGTGGTAAGGGGCTACTGGCAAAGGAGAAGGATTGACCTGTATTTATATGCCACCTAAAACTGATATAATAATCAGCTTTCAGCAGAGAATATTACCTATAGGTGAAGACTAGAATTTGATTTGCAACAATGAGGATGAATCTGGCAGCCTAGAAGTGAAAATATAAAAAAGAGAGAGTAGCTTTCTGAAGACATTTAGGAAAATATTTGGTATGGGAGTTGTGAATTCAGTACTAGGAACACAGAGAGAATTTACATATTATTCCCACAGGTACAATAACTTTGAAAGACTACACAAAATTATATTTCAGAAGAATATGTTCATTTAATTGACATCTTCGACACACATCTAATAACTATTTCAGATCATACACCAATAATAACTAAGATAAAAAATGCAGTGTAATGAAGTAAAAATGATATAGTGATGCTTCCCCACCTTCCTGTTAAAAAGAGAGGAATTTAAGGAAATTATTCAGGAGTTATTGAGGAAAACAGAAAGTGCCCTAGAAGTTATAGCAAGTGAGTGGGATGAACTGAAAGTGGAGTTTAAAAACAGGATAGAAATAAAAGAAAAAGAGATATGGTTAAGAAATAACAAGAATTATTAAAAGGGGCTAGCAAAGGTTAAAGTGCTGCAGAATATGGGGAATTTCAAATAACAAGAAGAGGTGCAGCTGTAGAGTGCTAAAGAGAAAATAAGTGAGTATCTGGATAATATGCATGAGTTTATAAAAATTGTTGTTAAGCAACTGTTTTTTTTTTTTTTTTAGCACAACAACTTAGGCAACAGAACGTAAAGGGTTGTTACCAAACTTAGGGAACCTATAACAAAAAAATAACCACAGATCCTGCAGAGGTATTAGACATAGTCTGGAAATTTTATTATTTTTTTTTATAAAGCAGAGAAATAGGGAAATCAAGAAAAAGCACAAATGGAAATATTTATGGAAGACTTAAATATGTCAAGGTTAGAGGTACATGAGGCTCAACAATTAACAATTAAGATAGGAGGAGATGAGATAAAAATGGTGATGTATAACCAATCTTCAGGAAAGTTTCCAGGAATAGATTGTGTTCTGGTGTAAGCCTGGAAGCTCGGAAGAAAGAAAGTGATAAAGATGTGGGAAGTTTTGCTTAACCATATTTTAAAAGGAGGGGAAGCACCAGTATCTTGGAAGAAATCTGTGGTGGCTGTAGAGACCCATCAGACTCAGCTTCATACAGACCCATTTTGATTTTAAACCATGATTATAAAGTGTTTATGTATATAATAGCTAAAAGAATGACAAGAGTGTTTCCAAAATGAATAGATATGGATTAATGTGCCTTTGTGGAGGGGAGGCAAACATATGACAATATTAATAGAACAATGATGATTTACAGGGAAAACGAATGTAAGAAAATAATGTTGTTGTTGGTGGGTCTTGATGCAGGAAAAGTATTCAACAGAGTAAGCTGGGATTTTATGAGTAGGTTAATGGAAGCAATTGCATTCCTTGATACAATAATAAGAATTATTAGGAGTATATATAAGGGATCAAAGGCAAAAATCAAAGTAGGAGGATTCCTCTTTGTTAAGTTTTGTTTGAACGCAGGAACCAAACAGGGTCATCCTCTTTTCCCTTTGTTACTTGCATTATATTTAGAACAACTGACAAAGAAAAAAAGGGACTTAGAAATTCAAGGATATAATTAGTATGGTAATCAAGAAAAGTTGGCTTTATTTACAGGCAATTTTATTGTGTACCTGATAAATCCAGAAAATTACATTTCAGTATTGTGGAACATTCTAGGACAGTTCCAAGTTTTTTTCAGGATATAAAATTAATGAAGATAAAACAAAGGCTATAGCTGTAAACCACATACCCACACATGAAGTGGTTCAGCAATACCCATATTTATGGGGATGTGATAAAATGAAATATTTAGGAGTATGGGTTAAAAAGGATTCAGTTATGCTATCTAAGAATATGCGGGGAGAAGCTAAACAAAAGATAATATAAAAACAGAAAAACTGGTAGCTCTTGCCTATGGATATGGAAAGCAAGATACAATCAGTAAAACGTTTTTAGTCTTTTTAGTTTTACACATGGGTCAGGCATATTTTTATCAACCAAAGTAGAAGTTGTAGATAGTAATTAATAACGATTTGAAGGATTTTATCTGAGAGGGGAAAAGGGAAAGGGTCAAGTGGAATAAGTTGATCCTCCCAACAGAACAAAGTGATTTAGAATTATCTGATTTGAAGGGATGTTTTAGAGCTATACAGTTAAAGCTCTTACACATAACACAAGCAGAAAGATACAAAGGAGAGAGTGGGATTTTACATGCAAATCATTAAGGAAAATAACAGTCGTACAAAATATTATATTCATAAAGTAGCAGAAATATTCTATGAACTAAGCCAGCATGAGAATGGAGAAAGGAGATTCTGCTGATAAGGGTGGCTGCAATAAGGGGTATAGAAAATTTGCAAGAAGGGGGGCTAGAATTACTGCAGGCAGCTGGCAAAGAAATCAAGATATTGAGAATAAATAATTAGAGAGGGAAGAGTAATAGAATGGGAACAGGCTAAGAAGACATTTGGACGGGAGGCTAGACACTACCTTCCCTGTCAAGGATTGATATCAGAGTATAGGCAAAAAGTGAAAAACATACACTGTTTCAGTTTTTAGTTGAATCTAGAACAGAAACTGCTCTTTAAAAAGTGATTATTACTAGGGCATATAAAATACTGCATGGTAACTGTAGGAATCAATCAGAGGAGGTCAGAAAAGATTGGGAAGACAGATTAGATAAGTAATTCACAAAGAAACAATGGACATATGTATGTATGGCTCCCAAATATGCAAAGTCTAGAAGATTTAGAATTTTTGCTTTGAAGTCTTTGCATATAGTAGGTACTTTTATACCCAAGCAGACTCCAAGGAATTTTTCCACAGGTAGATAGCAAATGTTGGACATGGGATGGGGAAAAAGAGGTAGCTTGGAACGTATATTTTCAAAGTGTAATAAGTTGGCAGACTTTAAAAAATGCCTGCAAAGTACTCTATCAGGAATATTGCATGAACAAATGAGTATTACTAAGGAAATTATTTTCTTGAGCTGGGATACGGGATCTGAATTGTCTAGCCATATTAAGGCCTTGTTGAATTTAATTCTGGTGTCTGCCAAAAAAGCAATTACTAGAAAACGGAAATCAAAGTCTAAACAAACTTTATCTGAAGTACTGAATATTGTAACAGAGATAAAAGAACTGGAAGTGGGATTTTTAGAAAAGGGTAGGAGCAAATTACATAGAAAAACAAACTGTGGGAACCATACATGCAGAAAATTGTTTTGGAGAAATGAGATTTAAGAGAAGGTAATAACTGAACAATTTATGTAATGTTGTTTTGATTATATTGTATAGAAGAATCTATGTGATATGTAATGTTTGTTAAGTGTGAACTTGTTAATATGGTTTGTTTACTTTTATATAAATGTAAGTTTGCCTATGTCACAAGCGAAAATTCAATAATGGTGTTTTTGTTTTAAAAAAAGTTGGGTAAGATAGGGAAGAAATGGCTCCTAGGGGTAATCATAGCAGTACAGAGTGAGATATGTATACCAGAAGAATGTAGAACAAGCATACTAGTGCCAGTGTACAAGAGCAAAGGGGACATCCACAACTGTGGGCATTACAGAGGTACTGAACTCTTGTCACACTGCATGAAAGTCCCTGGAGAGGGTGACTGATAAACAAATATGCAGAGTAGTAAAATGTAAGCTGGGAAATGAGTGGTTCAGACGTAAATCAGGATGCAGCAGAAATGACTCAATGTTTGCAGTGAGGCAATAGTTGAGAAGAAACTAGACATGAGGAAACAGTCCAACTGGGCATTCCTGCAGTTGGAGAAAGCAAAAGACAAGGTCCTAGAACAGCTGATTTGGGCAGGCCTAGGTGGTTCAAATTCCCAGAAACATTAATAGAATTAGTGCAGGCTATATACAAGGACCCAATGACTCAAGTCCGAACAGTGTTTGGTCTCACAGAGAAGTTCCCAGTGGGAGTGGGCATACATTGGGATTCATCTCTGAGCTCATTACTGTCCATACTGGTGATGGACTATATTAGCAAACAGGTCAAAGGGGACATATCAATAAAGTCACTGTATGCAGATGATGTGGCAATGCAGGCAGACTCTGATGACTAATAACTTTGGCAAAGGATAGGGGATTGGAATGCTAAACCGAAAGCACATGGGATGGAATTGGGTACAGATAAGACTGCTGTAATGGAAATAAATGGTTAAAATCAGAAATATCTGAGAATTGAAATAAAAGGGAAGATAATGGAATAGGCTAACAACTTCAGGTATCTGGGAGGTGTGGTTGAGGAGAAGGGAAGTCTGAATGAAAAGGTCAAAGCTAGAATCAGAGAGGCAGCAGCCAACTGGCATGGATAGTATGACAGAAGAATGACAAAGAAGCTATAAAGTAAGGTGTACAAAACAGTGGTGTAACCAGTACTGCTGTATGGTACAGAAACCTGGTCAGTAAAGACAGAGCAGCTAAAGAAACACGAGGTGATGGAGATGGAGAGTCAGATATGGGTGGCAGGGTGCACACTGTGGAACACACAAGGAACCGAGGACATCAGAGCAGAAGCCAAAGTAGCTATAAATGCAGAGAAGGTCATACAGAATAGATCACAGTGGTTTGGGCACATGTGCAGAAAAGCAGAAGACAATCTGGTGAGAAAGATTTGTGACAGACAGGAAGAGGCCAAGAGAAAACAAGGACATCCAGTGAAGAGGTGGATGGATTATGTGAGAGAAAACCTGAAAAAGTCAGTCAAAGAAGGTAGGAGAGTGACACTGAATTGAGAGACATGGTGACAGTTGATGCAATATCCTGACCCCATGTAGAAAATGAGAAAAGGTGGGTTAGTGATGATGAAGATGATGTATTTGGAAAGACATACCCGGTACTCAGACTTTCTTCTCTTGTAGTTTCTATGATTCATTCATCATTGATTGATTGATTTGTTTATGGAGAATTCATTTTCTAAATCAGTTGTCCTGATAAGCTCATTAATAATACTTAATATTTCATTCTTTAAAAGAAAAGGATAAGTATTGATCCTGGCCACATGAACATTTATCAGAAGCATCCCTTTGCTAAGAATGTTGTACCACAGTGCTTGATACAAGAACCTATTTATGATGGAAGTTGAGTGTCATCCTAGGCTGAAGCCTAATAATGCCTCAAACTTGAGCTAGAATGAAAACGCGTTACTCTTTAAGGGGTTATGCATGCCCAGAGGGCAAATGTGGCATCTGAAGCCAATTTATAATTATGTGCTTGGCAAAAGACAATACTGCTGATTGAGCAACTACAGGAATAAACTAGTATTCTACCACAAACAATCTTTTCCAGACACCAGACTATGCAGCCTTAGCTACCTCTCCACAAACAAGGATAATCTCTGAAAAAGCCTTAAAAGAACCCAGAATCTTCCTTTACACAACAGATCTACATATATAACCTACAGTCTCATTTATATACATCCCTGCTTAAATTTGTTCTCTCCCGTTCTAGCCTCCCAAAACTTTAACCAACATCTAATTGCTCTCTACTCTTCAACTGTTAATCTACACATCCATTATAACAGACATTTCTCTATGGGTATGTGTTTGTGTTTTCCTGGACTCAGGCACAGGGTCTCTCCCAGTCTGGTACTACCACGTCTTAAACCTGTTTTGACAATAATTCATCTGTACCTGCTTTGGCTTTTGCTTTAACTAGATACAGAACCAGAGAAGTCAGTGTGGAACTACACAAGTACTCCTTCTTACATCTCATTGAATCCATTGGTACAGTGCATCATTATGTTAGTAATTTTGTTTATTCTTTTTGTTTTATGACTTTTTGTTTTTTGAGTCATAGATGAAAATAGTCATTTTGGAAATGTTCATCTATCCTGTTATCCTTGGTTGTTGTGAGGTGGGGAGATGAGTGCAATGGTACAGCTGCAGTTACATTTGTAAAAAAAAAGAAAAAAAGTTTATTGGTCTTGGCGTCTTTTGTGGTGGTTTAGGGGCTGGAGGGAGCTGCGATGGCCATTTTGCGGGCTGCGAGCTGCGGGGGGGGGGGGGTTGTTAACTTTTAATGTAATGCAGGAATAATTACACCGTGCTGTGGGAGCTTCTGAGCTGGACTTTATTAGTAACTTTTCCCCTTAATGTTAGTTATTCCTCTTTGTAAGGGTGGTGGTTAAGTTTTGTAACAGGTGACTGAGTGCTGCAAGAGGAAGCTCTATTAAGGCCAGTCTGTTGTGACACGTTCGGAGGTATTTTCCTCAGCTGGGTCCAATAATGGCTTTTCATGGGCTCTGAGTGTGTCAGTTAACAGCACCATGCATGAGTAGTGTGGAGCTAACAGTGGGTGCCTTGATCTTTCTCTTCACAGGATTCCCTACAAACAATTTAGCCTTGTAGTTTTGATCTATTTGTGTTACTTTTAGGTAAATTATTGGTTTCCTTGATTTAATCATGGTGAACTACATAAAAAGTACAGCAGTACAGTACTTCATGCAATTGTCGAGGGTTGTAATAGTCAAGGTAGGATTGTTACAATCATTACAGTGAGGTTTTGTGGGTTTGAAGACTATTAATGCAAAGGTTTTCTTGTGTGTGTTTCTGTTTTTCGAGCTTCAGTGGCACACCTCTGTAATGTATTGCTTGTTACACTGGCTGTGGTAAGCCTTGGGGTCAGAGCTTGCAATGTGCATTTCCTTTTAGTGATCGATGATTCATAAGTGTAACGTACTGTGCTCACTGAAATTATTGCAGTCCTAACTAGGTATTTAAGGTTTACTCTGTTTAGGGATTATTTTCATAGGTGTTGTGTTATGCCCTACTAACTTCCGAGGATTTTTCATTCATGAAGTGTAAAAGGGGGGCAGTGCAGATTGTCTGGATTGTTGCCTCTGTGTGGTCTGTTGTCAGACATGACTGACATTTGAGTGGAAAAGCATGCTAGTTGAAAAAAAAATTCTGTCCTTATTTTGGCCTTCGGTCCTAATTTTTAATGGGTTTCTTCGGATTCTTTCATACAAGGTTGAGACAGATTATTGATTAACGTTTCTGTCTGCTTTCAGCCATGCCATTCAGGAGCAGTATTCTACGTGGGAGACGTGTGGTTATTACATCTGACCATATTCAGCTTGGCTGTAGGTTGTCTATTTTGAATGCATTTTCACGGGCCATGATGGGATGAGTTGGGAGGCCGAGCTGTCCGGACTTCATGTCCTTCAAAAAACATGCTTGTATACCTTTCAACTGTACAAATTTTCACAAAAAGTTCAGATTTTGCCTCATATTTTGGGGCTGTTCCTCATAAAATTTGTAGTTTTCTGGCAAATCACTAAATAATGACATGCATTGGGGTTTCAGACTTCAATTCCTTCAGAATTTGCATGTTAACACAAATCCTGTTATTCTGGCAACTTTTGAGGTGTATTAGAGCAATAGTAAAATCTGTCCCTACTTTGGATACAGACAGTCCTGGGGGGAAGGTACACTTTCTGACTCCTTGCATAGGAGCGCCTATCGGGAACACACGAATAAATGATAATCCATCATTCTGCTGTCATGCTATATGAAGTTTAAGGTGCTTCAAGCAGCATTTCCAGTGCAGTAGGGAAAATACATTTCTATTTTGCTGTTAGTTAATTTTTCTCATTAAATACATAATGTGCTTATATATATATATATATATATATATATATATATATATATATATATATATAAGCTTTCTTAGCCAGAATTATTTGGTAGGGAGGTGTGCTTTACCAGAGTATTTATAAATGCAAACATGGCAGACAGTAATTAAAAGGCAATAACAGATAATTAATAAATTCTGTCTATTCTATTTAACGTCATAAGAGAAAATGGAAAGCAGGAGTTTAAACTCTTATACTAACAATCAATACGACACAGATTCCATGGTGCAACATGTTGCTACTATCCAGGGTAAAAGAAACAGTAGCTCCAGTACAGTGCCATGACCACCAGGGGTAGCAATGCTATATTATAGTAATACCAACTGAAACAGTAGGTGTGACTCATGTCTGCAGTAGACTTTATGTCATCAGCTGCTTCAGTGTCATACATTTATTCTGTCAGCAGCTTATATGAACAGGTTACTAACAACTGTGTGTTTTTGGGTTCTCATAAGAGTTATGCTTGCTGCCAACTGAGTGGGAGGATCTGAGGTTGAATTTATTAAGAGATAAGGTGCAGGCAATTCAAACACAGTGTTTAATTGCTGACTAGAAATGCATAGGCAAGTACAGGGCAATGGTGTAGGTGTACCTATGCAGGGCATTATTACTGCCGAGTTCCTTACTTACTGCTGATGGTCCTGGCTAATTTTAATTCATTGACTTTTGATGATCTGTTTGGTTATTTTTGACCAGGAAGGTGAATGCCTATATGATCATTGGTAGGTCTGACCAGGTCATTGCCGGATGCCAAGTGTGTAGGTGTATAATAACAGTGTGGCGTTACAGATGTTTGCAGTACAAGCAGCATTGGGGTGAAGCTGCTAATATGGCATTCTTTTGGGGATAGGAGATGTGGGCCACTGTAGTGGCTGTGCAGTTGAGGAACAGGGTTGCCCCAGTGGAACTTAGGTTGGCTTCAGGAACTTGGATAAGTGTGTGCTGAGAATTTACAATTTCTTTTCTTTTACAGGTGGGGAAGAGCAGTGTGAACATCAGTCAGTGATCTGAATGAAGTGGGTAAAAAGGTGAAGGGCCAGGACAGGTACCAGTGGCTGTGTCCATTGATAGAATTGTGCACAAAGGAGCCAAGTGGGGGAGCACAAAGTAAGCAACAGTCACTGTCCTGCAGGAAGTTGTTAATGGTAATTGATTCTGATGGGCTGGATGTTCCGGTTGCTGGAGTTGGGCACAATGAGGCCACAAGGTAATCTAGTTTTATTCGCTGTTCATTAAGGTATGTTGGATGTGGTGTGGTTTGGGTATTGGGTTGACAAGTGAAGAGGGAGTATGTTGGGGCTGTTTTGGGGAGTCTGGGGCTTCTCTCAGGTGGGGTGGATGCGCAGCAATCATAGGCATAGGAAGTTACTAGGGTAATAGTTCTAGGGCCATTTAAAAGTCGGTTATCTACCAACGTTTTAGTTAAGGTTATTATGCACTTTTACTTGGAAGGTAAGGTATTCTGCTCAGGGAGGCTGGGTTGATGTGTGGTAAACAGTACAGCAACAAGTATTACTTTCTTTTGTACTCATTAAGGCATTTCAAGGTTGGTGCAGTTGGGTAGTATAGGGCTAAGGGAGGATATGGTATGTTGTGTGTCAAGTTATAGCAGGGTTTGATATTCTTTAAGTGGAGTTTTGGGTTTTTATTGGTCGGGAGTTGTGGCACCAATTTCAGGATCGAGGGTGGTTACTAGGCTAATTGCTCTAAGGTTTTCAATAAACTAGCCAGCTTCAGGTACATAAGTTTCCTCAATCCAGAGTGCAGAGCATGTTGCTTTTATTTAAGAGGGACATGGGTGGATGTTGCCTTTGTCCAAAAGGGACAGAGGTGAAGCCGTGGAGGGGTATTTGGACCACGGATTTTGTAATTGGTTGTATTAGCGCAACTATGGATGCTTTTAATTTTCTTTGCCCTAACTATTGCTAACAATTTGGTTGATAAAATTCATAGGTTGGTTAAAGAGTGATAATTTTATTTAGAGAATAGCCCTTTTAATGCAATGATTTGTTATTTCGCATGGGTATCAGTTACATCGTTAATATGTGAGGTGGGAAGAAATCTTATGGGGAACATTGTTAAGATAGTTTAGGTTTCATTGGTGTCGCATTTGGTAGTGGGTGCATTTTATGGAGATGATGAAAGAGATATACCCTTGGTGGTGCATAATGTTATTAAGAAGTCGGGTTATGCGTGTGTGAAGTATTTACAGTCTTTTCTTTTACAGATCACACTGAGGTCGCAGATGGGAATGTGCAGAGTGGGCATTACTTGGTGGGCCAAAGGAATGTGGACTTGACAGGCAAGAGAGGAGGCTGAAGAATGTGTTGGCTGATGGAGCGGTATGAAAGGAGGTCACAGTTTTCAGCAGTGCAGCCGAAGATGGAGTTTGTTTGTTGTATTTTCCTTCCCTGCAGCCACTAGATAATGTCTTGTTTTTGTTTGATCTTGGGTGGTGAGCATCAGGATTGAATTTCACACTGTATTATTGGTAGCTGGGGCCTTCCTTAGAATGGGTCGGGTAGTGCTGCAGCCACCAAGGGTAGGGGATTAGCAGGTTGCATTGAATAAGTTGGTTTAGGCTTGTGAGCTAGATGGGGTGCTGTGTAGGAGGATTCAGCTTCGATTTACTTTAGTTTCAGGGCAAACAGGGTTGGGTTAATTTGCTACATGCTGGACGGTGATGGCATGCCAGTGACCTTGTTTGACCTGGTGACAATGGGCATTTCCAAGTTTTGGTGGAACAGTGTGTTTGGTTAGTTTTGCCTGGCTTGGTTTACTGTTTGTGGTGCATTTGGGGTCATAATGCTAAAGGCCATGATGGTGGTTTAAGTGTCTTATTGTTTATAATGGATGGTTGATGTGATGGCAAGATTGCTATTAAATGGAATTTGAAAAGAGATTTCATGTGGTTATTACTCTCATTGGGCAGTAAATGGGGCTGCAGTCTGACATGAGAGTATGCAATTGCCTCAGCATGATTTCAGGGGGCAGTGGGCTTAGTGTTTGGATGTCTAGTTGCCTGGTAATGACCTGAGAGTCATTACGACATTTGTATGTTATGGTAGTTGGGTAACTGAGTATGGGCATGCTAGGTTATGAGTTTATGGTTGTTACTTTAGCATTGGAGTTGGAGCAGTGGTTTGCTTTTAGCTGTTTAGGTAACTGAAGAATTTTGTTATTTAGGTGAGGGGGATTTGAGAGGTGACGGCTTGGATACAGTTTGGTTAGACAAAATATTTGGCTTTACACCTTTAATGGTGGTTACATTGTTGGATGTTTGGTCAGTGAGAGGGGGAGCAGCCTGGACAGGCTGGTGGGCAGAGAAGAGGGGCAGGTTTTCCCTCTTCTGTTCCCCTTCTTGTGTTAGATGTTCAGTTCAATAAGTTGGGAAGGAAAGTGAGCAGTTACTCTGCTTCATAATTAAATAAGCAAGCAGAGGTAAGCTGCTTATTTGTTTGGAGGTGTAATTCAATAAATGGTAACTGAAGTGAGTGGTGGTACGCTGCTTCGTAAGTAAGCGAGTGGAGGTATGGACGTTCCTTACTGATCAGGATGAGTGGAGTCACGCTGTCCTATGTGAATGTTACATGGATGTTATTTTCATCTATATCATGTTTGGTTGAAATTAATAAATACTGGTTAACAATTATGTTTATAGAAGTTTAATAAAGGTTATCAAATGTCATTTGGTGTGATGTGTTTATTGAAGGGGACCGGGACAAATGAGGTTTGGAACAGACTGATTTGTCCTGGGACATCTTCAAGTGGGGCTAGATAAATAGAGTAGTGGCAGGAATTAAGAGGATATGGGGAGGATAGGGTTACATGAGAAGGAGGGTTATTTGGGAGGAAATGATGTAAGGGTAGGGAGGGGCTTAAAGGGTTTTAGTTAAGTGTAACTGGGGTAGGAGTCACATTTTTGTCGTGAACTTGCTACCCTCCCTCCCCTTTTTATTAGTGGGGATTGCAGTTATTTTCAGCTTGGGTAGGGCGGAGAAGAGGGGCAGGTTTGCCCTCTTCTGTTCCCCCTCTGGTGTTGGATGTTCAATTCAATAAGTTGGGAAGGAAAGTGAGCAGTTGCTAAGTAAATAAGCAAGCAGAGGTAAACTGCTTATTTGGTTGGATGTGTAATTCAATAAATGATAACTGAAGTGAGTGGTGGTACACTGCTTCATAAGTAAGCAAGCGGAGGTATGGAAGCTGCTTACTGATCAGAATGAGCGGGGTCATGCTGTCCTATGTTAATGGTACATGGATGTTATTTTCATCTATATCATGTTTGGTTGACATTAATATTGGTTAACAATTATATTTATTAAAGTTTAATAAAGGTCGTCAAATGTCATTCAGTGTGATGTGTTTATTGAAGGGGACCTGGACAAAGTAATTATTCACAGAGTAATGCAGATAAACCTAGACAGCAACCAATTGTTATCAGTCTGGAAAATGAAGCAAAGTTCCTACATATGCATAAAAAGAATGAAAACATATTGTACCTTTTAATTATTGGCTCAGGCACCAAGTTAATTTACATTAGGTCGTAGAAACAATGAAAGTTCTTGTATTTCCACAATGACAATCTGTTCATGCATTTGTGTTCCTTTACTACATATGGAAGTGTTCTATTTTTGATGATCATATGTGTCATCACAGGATTCATGTAATGTAAAACATTAAATAGTATTCATTTGCTCTTCCTAAAAAGTGCTGTTGCCTCCACCACAGCTTTTCTCAAAATGTTAACAATGTCCATAGAATAATGATGCTGAGTTGCTTTTAAAGAATTTAAGTCAATTATATTCTTGACAAAAAATGTTAGGAGAGGATAAGAATGTATAATAAGAGATCCACCAAACCCCACTATAATAACAAAGTATGTCACCTTGAACAGCAGAACCTAGGATGCAAGTATCATCAGCAGATAAAGGCATCTCTCTGACACAGGCAAACCCCTAAGTACTCCATTAGGAAATAGATTTAGTACAGTAAATGTGAACAATAGAGAGATTACTGGCAAATGACTTCTGGAAGAAATCATTTTCAAGTTTAGACTTTAATGCTGCTGACTAGTAGACTAGGCTCAATAAATGGCAAGATTTCCTGAAGAGACCCTGGAAGTGCAACTCTTCATCTAAAGTTTAGTCAAGGTCACCTAGAGTTTAGTAAAGGTCAGAGTATCAAAATCAGAGAGGCAGGAGAATTGGAAAGAGTTAAATTTCATTATATTCTTTAACAGCATGAAACAATTTTCATTGTGACTGCCCAAGTTTTGCAGGAAGTAAAACAAATCCATAGCTAATACTTAGTTATAACAAAGCTGTAGCATAAATATCAAATATGATTACATGATATTTTATAAAATGCAAAGATTAAAAAACTGTGCAGTATGAACTTTCTGTATCTCTGTATGTATGTATATATGTATATATATATACACACACACACACACACACACACACACACACACACACACACACACACACACACAAACATACATAGATATAGCTAAATACATCTATGTATGTATATGTATATAGCTGTAGACACACACACACACACACACACATATATATATATATATATATATATATACATATACATATACATATATATATATATATATATATATATATATATATATATATATATATATGTATATACACATATATATGGATCTAGGACTTTTGATCGAAAGATCAAAAGCGCAAATTCATTACCATTGAACACACTTTAACGAAAGCGCTTTCATCGAAAAAGAGCTATCGTTAAAGTATGTTAAAAAAAAAAAAACACACACACACACACAAAATCTACTTGAATGCAGGGGGACAAGTCCCCTGCGCCCACCACACACCCCCTACTTTAATATTCTCACTCAAAGGTCGCACTAAAGTGGGGAAAAGGGAATTTCCCCTTACCGCACCATAGTACGACTGGAATAACAAGCATACTTAAGCGAAAGTGCTGCTTCGGTGAACAGCACTTTCGCACAAGTATGCTCACCAAATTGGGATTCGTGAAAGATGCAGTCGAGCATCTGTACGGCTCCCATATATATATATATATATATATATATATATATATATATATGTGTGTGTGTGTGTGTGTGTGTGTGTATATATATATATATATATATATATATATATATTTTTTTTTTTTATTTAGATGACAGAGGACATTGACTGGAAGAGTATGCAAAAACACAGTGTTCAGATCACTGAAAGGTGATACAGTACATGTCCTATTTTTGTATGGTGCTGATAAGGTTTGTGTATAGTTTAGTATTTGATAGAATTATTTGTAGTAGTTTTATGTTTTGGTCCTTGTTTGTAAATTGTCCTGGTCTTTCTGTGATTTATGTTCTAAGATATAAATGCTGGCTTTTTATCCATGTGAGTTCACTCTATAGTAGACCTACCCTTTTCCCACTGTTTTGTAATCTCAGAGTTGGTATATGTAAAGTAGCAGGGATGTAGGAGTACAAATGGGTTTGCCCTCCTACAAAAAATGCTGGTAGTAATGTTTTGTGTGCATGTGTGGCAACTCCAACAACTGAAACACAGATATATGCAAGCAATAATTCCCCCAACTGATGGTATGCTTCTTGCATCCTAATAATATATACAAGGGTAATTATTCTGATGGCACTTCCAAGAAATGAAGTAATACTGTTCTCACCAATTTTTTTTTTAAGTTGATTTAGCTGTTGGTATATTACTTAATTGTGTTCTGTGATATTTTTTATATGTTTTACTTCCATTTTGCGTATGCATTTATGTTCATATTATGTTTTTCTTTTGAGCACTGTGCCCTCAGATTTATTTACCTCTTAATTCAAACAATGCCTGGAGTCTGTCTATTGCACTCAGTGCCGGACCCTGCAGGTGACCTAGGCAGTTGCCCGCCTGTCTTGGCTGGCAGGGCCCTGGCTTAAATCTCCTGTAACTAAAAGAAAAAAAAAATACAAAAGTAAAAACAAGCCTTGCCTTCCATTTCCGTACACAATACCAGCAAGCATTAGGACCTAGTAGGAACAACATACCACACGACACAGCCAAGAAACTTTAGCATTAGGACACAGAACATAGCTGAAACCTCTTTAGAAGAACAGCATGCCACACAACCTGTAGCACAAGCCTCATTAGAAGAACCATGTGGGAGATTTAATTATTACAAACATGCACAGCAAAGACCCAAGCAAGGAGATTGGGGGTAAGGAAATCACAGCAGGATCAGGAGGTAAGCAATTGCGGAGCTTGGCTTAAACCCATAATTGCTGAATTAAGAAAGCCATCACACTGGGCCTTAGGTGTGTATGTGTGTGTGTGTGTGTGTGTGTGTGTGTGTGTGTGTGTGTGTGTGTGTGTGTGTGTGTGTGTGTGTGTGTGTGTGTGTGTGTGTAACTAAAATGTCTAGTTAAGTGACTTTACTTTGAGTCAAACCTTGCTGTTGATTATTGGCAAGTAAGTGCCTTAAACCTCCACACCAACGTCAAGGTCTCCTTTAATTGTACTTCTTTTTGTTTTGTTTTGTTTTTTTGTCTTTGTAAATTACTAAGGATTATCATGCCAGTCATACAGTTTCATAGCTGTGCTGTACAGTGTCAGTGATGCAACAAGTAGCATACTTGCTTTTGGTGTAGAAGGCTGTGGGTTCTCTTCCCACAGCAGAAGATTGATTGTTGACAGATACCATTTTTTTTTTTTTATGTAACATGGGCCATTTATTCTTCAAAGACAGCAGACATTGAATTTATAGATGAAGTACTGAAATGTAAAGTTGTTTGAGAGCAGAAACCTGTTCATTATTTAAAATTGTCTTTAATGTGGAATTATTCCGGTCTATATTAAAAGCCCAAAAGTCTGTAACATCGAAGCTATGTACATCGACACATAATGGTCGATGTACATAAACATCGACACACATAAACGGTGAAAATCACAACACCGAACATGCTACGTCAACAAAGAGTGCCTCACAGGTACGTTAACACCAACATTAAAAACAGAATTTAACCCCCTGCCCCCCACACACACCCCCTACGTAAGTATAGCAACTCTAAGACTGTACTACAGTGGGGAAAAGGATACATTTCCTTATCCCCACGATCATGCTGCTGGCTTAACAAAACATGTTCGGTGTTGTGATTTTCGCCGTTTACGTATTTCGATGTTTATGTGCATCGACCTTTATGTGTCGATGTACATAGCTTCGATGTTACCGACTTTCGGGCTTTTAATATAGACGCAATTATTCAGATGACTTTTACTTCTGTAGAAATTGTGTATATTGACTGATGCTGATGGATTTTAATGACAGAAGTTTGAGTGGCCTTTTATGGCTGAAATGTTCTGAAGTAGTAGTGTTATCATTATTGGTTTCATACATTTTGTTTCACTGCTTATTGGAAAAAATCTTAAAACTACATATGTATAACAAGTGGTATTTTATTAAACAAGGAATAAAACTGAATGCAATCAGAAAGGTGAATTAAAAAAACACATGCACTTATGCATTTATGGATTAATGCATTGTTCTAAAACTGTGTGTATGGGTCCATAGTTTGAAAACAGCACAATGGTACACTTCATCTGCCAGTGACCAGATGCATTTCTATGAATGTGGGTTTCAAGGGCAGAGAAGTTTACTGCTACTTACACTGTCTGTTTTGAATGTGAGACTATATTGTTTTGTTTAGCAAATGGCTATCAGTGTTTGTACTATAAAATTTGAAATAAAAGTTTTACATTAAATTCAAATATCTGTAATCATTGTAGAAGTAAAGAAGAAAATGCCCAGTAACAGGTTTGAACAGTAATTATAGTAACTGTGGTTGCTGGGGGACTCTGATCCATTATTCTGACTAGGGCCCCATTTGACCATGATCCACCTCTGATTGCATATCTGTGTATTTAGTCTGGCAGTTGTTACAGAGGTTAAGGCTGTGAGCTATAGTTCCTCTAGTACATGGCCTGATTTCTTCATTGCTCACTTGCCTACTGTGTGACCTTGAGCAAGTCACCTAACCTCCCAGGTTGTCACTGCAAAGGGACTGTGGGTCTCCATGGTTAACAAATGGGTATTATTATTATTATCATTACAATTACCATTATTATTGTTAGTATTATTATTATCATAATTACAATTATTTGTATGCAGTCTAATTTTTGGTGGCTTTTTTCTCTGCTGTACTGAGGTGACAATATTTAATTCATGTTATTCACCTCCTATCTCTTCCTACAGAGCCTCATCTTCTTTTCCTGGAATTTAAGCTTTCATTTTCTTTTAAGAGATTTTGAAAACTATGTTTTTACCTTTCTGGATGTCTTTTACTGTTCTTAACTAAGTACTCTACTTAAATTTCAGTGTGTAGCGCTTTTATTATGGTAAGTGTATTTAATTTGTATTACAGTCCTGTATCTATCTATTTATTATTATTATTATTATTATTATTATTATTATTATTATTATTTATGCAGACTTAGAAATATCTTTGTGCTGGGTATATTTATTTCTGTTGTTCAGTGCTATTTTTTCTTATTGATTTACTTTTTTTCTTTCAAGTATTTCTGTGTTTGACAGTTTTTTACCTCCTATGACTTTTCAAGATAGTGGTAGTCTGTTAGGGTTTGAAGTTTGTGAGGGGTTAGGGATCTGTGAGGTTAAGGTGGCCTGCCCTTGCTTTTTTCTCCACATGGAACACATTTGTTGCACAGGTAGCGAGACTTGTGATTGGTCAGTTTTCCTTGCCCATTTTATAAATATAGGTCTGACATATGGTATGGAAAAGCTGTTTTAGTTCATATGATTAAGTGAGCAAAGTGCTACTGTGTTTGTGTTAGCCCCCTTTGTTGTTTGGATATACATATATTTTTTTCTGGGACTTCATATTTGTTCACTGAGCTTCCCTGTTTTTGTTTGCTTTGATTTAATTTTGGGAGTGATCATAGAGCATTGAAAGCACTGAGAATAGAAATGTATCACTATCACTTTTCTCACAAAAGAAATCTGGTAATAAAATGTTGCAGCAACGTATTTTGAAATTGCTGACATATATGGACAATCCATTATTGGATAGTGATTTGCAAATTTTGGAAACTAAACATGAACTGGAGATGAACAATGAGAAGGAATTGTTGGAGTTTAAACACTTCCTTTAAAAGGTACATAGATTCATAGATTCATAGATAAGTACTAAGCTAACTGCCCTTGCGGGCCATTGTAAGCCTAGCCAATTATCCCTTGTGAGACTCAAACCCTGCACCTTGTGTTTGTAAGGCAAACACCTTAACCATTAAGCCACCCTCCCAACCCTACAAACATAAAACACTTCAGTGGTAATGCTTTAGTTCAGAAGCTTGTCACTGAGCATTATACCTTGTGGTCTTCACATTTTGAAGATGCCACCATACAGAAATACATTCCCAGAATTATTGAGGAAATGGTAGCTTCTTAATTTAATTGAGTTGTGACTACATGCAACTGATGAAAACTTTCTTTAAACCTACAGAAAGTCAAATAAAGGATGAGAATGATAGCTTACAGCTGCAAATAACCTCATATTCCTGTTACATCACATTGCGTAGAGTGATAATCTTATGGCTTGGGAGTCAGCTCTGAACAACATCTGGCCACAACCAAGAAAAGGAAATTACAAAGGGCTATACTCTGAGGAAAGCCTACCACGTCATCAGCCTGAAAAGGAGAGTATTTGGAATGAGACCATCCATTTTCCTGCGTTGCAACCAATGAAGTAGAGACCTTCATTGATGAGTATCTAGTTTCTGCCTTGGGCCCTGCGGATTTCCCAACGCTTTTGAAAGATGTTCCACTAACAATGAGACAGCAAAAAGGAAGAGATCAATACAAAGAAATAACAGGAGAAGGAAAAGTTTCTGGCCGAATAACATGCAGCTGTCCGTGCCTACAGAGCAGGTAGAACATACAAGTATCATTTATAACTTGTTGTCATGCTGCTTAACAGAAGCTGAGTGGACACTTTTGCATAAAGGTACGATATTTATTCTAATTAGTGGTAACTTAAGCAACTCGTTAACTGAACTATGACTACTTGTTCATCCGGTGAATTTAAAACTGTTTTTCCCCCACAATGAAAATAATGCCCTCAAAAGACCAAGTTTACTTATACTAAATAGAAATGCTCTATTTATTTATTTTATTTATTTATTTTGACATTTGTTGACCGGGTTAGTCTGACTGGGCAGAAAGTCCTTTTTTAGTAGAGACCTGGGAAGAAAAGCCCCAGCAATATAAATTAATTTATAGCAACAATTACATGAACTGAGATAAACAAAAAGATACAGTTAATTGCAATTATTTTAGAAAAAGAAAAATAAATAAATAAGAGAATATAAAATACATTACAGAGAGGAACAAATAAAGCATGACTTAGAAGCCAAAAGATTAAACTGTAGGCATTTAGTCAATGCATTTCAACACGTCTGTGAAAATTATAAGTTATTCATTAGAGAACCAAAAGTTAGGAATTATAATTTAACTTATAATGAAAGGTTGGTGTTACTTTCTTTAGCAACAAAAACATAGTTATCAAAAGTGCTGGCAAAGGTGGCGGGATAGAAATTATAGACAGAACTGCATATGATGAGACTATGTTTAGTACGTTGGCTGATACAGCTACTTATTTAAATATAGATAGAGTACAAGTAGATGAAATAATAGCTTGTGTGAATAATGAAGTTTATACTCTATATCTTGATGGCCACATGATGCTAGATGAGCTGAATTTTTTACACACCTTCCCCAATTATCCCCACATATTATGGACTGCCAATAAATCTTTGGAAAGACCACCCACAATACCTATTGTCTCTGGAAGGGAGTAAGTTACTGAACTTTTGTCAAAGTATTTGGAAATAAATCTGAAAGGGACATTTTTGAAATCCGTAAGTTACATAAAAGATAGTACAGATTTTTTTTAAACAATTACATGATTGGTTAAAATCAATTAGGGATATTTCATATGTTTGTTACATTTGATGTTGACTCTTTATTTACAGTAATACCTAATCTGAAAGGGACTGAATAGACAAGGGATTTTTTATGTAAAACTAGAACATCATGTAACCTAAGAATTAAGACATTTTGTGAATTGCTGCAGTTACTACTTGAGAACAATGTTTTTATATATAGACATGAATTTTACTGACAGAAACAGGGTCTAGCTATGGACACTCCTGTTGTGAATACTTACGTAAACATTGTTTTGGTGATGTGGGAAGATCACTTCATCATCTCAGATAAGAATAAGTATGAACGTAAAGTACTCTTTTATACATGTTTTGTGGAAGATGTCTTTATGTTAAGGGGTGGTGACATTGATGAAATTAATGATTTTATAGATTATTTTACACACACTATACATTTTTTAAGTTTGAGAAAATTATATTCAAATACAGAAATGTATTTTTACATATTAGGTTATTTAAGTTTGATGATGGCAACATTAGCACTACTGCTTTTAACAAGAGTATTGAGAAGAACACCTATTTACATAGAAAGAGCATGCATCCCTCTTTCATGTTTTGAAATATACCAAAAAGCCAAATGATTTGATATGCTAGGCTGAATACAGATGATGGTACATTATCTCATTCACTCCAATGGAGCTCAGGAAGTTTGCACTGTAACTTCCAATGGGTAGAGCTCAAGCATTCTGACATAATCAAGTGATGTCCTCACATTTCAAACAAATGTTCCTATCTCTGGAACAATAGGGGTTATGAAAGAAGTATAAATGGCAAACTCTTCACCACAAACTATTTTTATAGTGATAGTATTCCTTAGGTTCTAGGTCTTAAACTGAATTTTATAAGTCACAGAAAATACAGTAACTATAATGTGTGTAATATTTTGTAAACAACTTACAATATCTCAGCAACCACTCAAGTTACAAACATGATGTCAGCAGAATTTTATTCATCTGGCTGAGACTTTTCATATGAAGCTAAGGGGTTCTGTCTGTGTTACTTGGTTGTTGAGATATTTAGAAAAAGGAAAATTATATCTCTATAAATTAATATCATAAAAACAACAGTTAATATTTCTTTACCTGCACTAGAAAGAGGTCAAATGTCTATGCAGTTGAGTTTGTCATTGTGTAAGCTTTAAGAAGAAATCTTTTAAAACCCTGTACATATCATGGTTTTAGAATTGTTGATGCAAATATGAACAAGCAATATATGACGCCTACAGGCATCAGAACGAGTTAACTGCAGATGCACCTGGAGGCATCACTTGGATGTAATGAGTTAAGGGAACAGTTGGACAATGCTGCTTTGGATTTTATAAATAGAGGCTATAAAACCTATAACAGCAAGAAGATATTATTAGGGGGTATCACAATATAGCCAAACTAGTATTCTCTGTTGATATGAATAATGAGACTGCAATAGAAGCTAAAAGTGAAAATAACATGAATGTGAGAAAGATGAGATATAGTTTGACATATGATCAACATACAACTAAAATTCAGGATGGTATATAAAAAAAAAACATTGACACATCTTGAATGGACTAGAAGGTATGAACAGAAAAAGGTCATTCAGGACATGTACCCTATTTTGGTTATAAGAGAGCTAAGTCCTTTGGCAAAGACTAGTGTATAACTAAAAACAAGTTTTAAATATAATGTAAAATCTAGTAATAAAATGGGTATGTTTCTATGTTACAACTGTGCCTTCTGTAAATACATTTATAGACTGTTTTTGAATATCCAATATATAAATTAATTTATAAGTTAACTACTTATTCAGAATATAATATAAGGAATATTGTATACAACACTGTATAAGTGCAATCCGTACAGGCTTGCCAGACATCCCTATTTCAGCAGGATTGTCCCGAGATCAACACAGAAATCCCGGGTCCCATTTTAAGCTGTAAAAATCCCGATGGCAATTTAAAATTGACAGCTCCATTGGGTTCCTCCAGTTCCACCGTTCCGATCCTACTTCAAGATGAGGTGAGTGACTTCCTGTATGTTGCCTGGCTGTGCACTTGCCTTGTACGTACATACGTACCCTTTTTTCACAAGTTTCTCGTTATCCTATGCGTGGGTGGGCGTGATAAGGCTGCATGTTCCTTGTTCTGCTCTGCTGTGTCATGCTACACCTACTATGAGCTACCAATAGCTCAGAAAGACAGACTGCTCAGTGACTGTGCGCAAGTGAGTCTAGACAACGTTTGTTTCTAAAGTTTCCACGAGTCCACTGTGCTGACTGCTGATGACTGCTGCTGTCCAACTTTTGTTTCCAAATTTCAGCCTGAGCAAGCTGGATGAAAAAAGAAAGGTATGTTTATGTATGAATGATAGAGTCTCATTGATTGAAAAAACATTTTTGTTAGATCGAGGCATCAAGCTAAGAAACATTAAGTTTAAGTGTGATATGTATTGTTTATATGAGCATCTGTCTGTAGTTGTCTTCCTTATTTTATTTTATAATATGTTTCTTGATTCTTTCTAAAAATGGAATGTCTTATTTTGCTGGAAGTTTCTCTTGATTATATTATTCCTTGTATGCACTGTGTGCTTTTTTAAGAGCTGGAGAATTAGCATACATAAGATATAGCCAAGATGTATATTTCAAGGCTTTTAACACATATATATATATATATATATATATATATATATATATTTCTTTTTTTTAATATATATTTTTAATACATTTTTTTAACATTTTGTACTATTGCTGAGTTCCTGTATGTAGAAACTCAATACAAGTGTTTTTGCCCCCCACCCCCTGCTTGATACACATTCCATATACATGCACACACATATATTTATACTTTTATCTCTCACTATTATATGTTTTTCATATATGTGCATATAGTATAGAACATATTGGAATTGTGACTCTAAGAGCTTTTATCATGTGCTTTCTATTAAGCATTCAATTGGTTTTTACTAGAAGTGATACCATATTTAAATGGAGTTGGAGTGCTTTAATATTGTTTTAAGTCTGAAGAAGCGTCCTTGGAGAAACGAAAGCGCTTACTTTATGAAATAAAGATTATATATATTTTTTACTCAGTGGTTTGCTTCGATTGTTGTTGTTGTGGAGTACCTGCCATTCTTCTACATTTGATTTTGGACATTTTTGCTTGGAGGTACTTTACCCTTGTGGTGTTTTCTCCCTTTTTTGCAAAGGTATGTTTGGCTATTAGAACTGGAAATATGTAGCTTATAAATTATAATGAAGGGGCAGTTGAAAGAAACTGATTGTGTTTGTATTATGTACCCTGCTGCAGCTGCTGCAGAGCTTAGTTCAAGACTGGTTGTTAGGTTAAGGGAGATCTTTTTAGAGGTGGTTATTGTAACTTTGGAAGAATTTTTTTTTTGATGCTTAGGCTAATTAATGATAGGAATAGCCATTCTTTTAGTATGGATTACAACTTGCAGCAGGAGGTGACTGAAAGGAGGAAATTTTCCAAACCCAGAAAATAGGGTCTTGATTTGAAGCAATAATGCATGCTACTGTGCTTGCCTTGCAATTTACATACACCTACAGTTTTTAAAAAGAGGAAAAGAAGAAAAGTCAGCTTAGTCAACTAGGCTCTATTTACCACATTTACACCTCTGAGGAGTGTACTTAAATGGTGAGCAAGGGAATTATGCTATGATAGGTCATCCCACTGTTTTAATATTAGAAGACATTGCAGTGTTCTAGCCATTATCTACTGCCTTACGTGATAATGTGCATGATACAACCTGAAATAAAGTAAAAAAAGCTGTGGATTGACTCACTGATGGAGTGTGTGTGTGACTGTGTATGTGCATATATGTGTTTTCATTGTCGCCTCACAGTCAGACGCTGTCCAGTTCTATTCTCAGCTAGACCGTCTTCTGCGTGGAGACATGCGTGAATGGGCGTACCTTTGTTGTAGGTTGTGCGTCAGGGCTGGTAACTCGGCACGTAAAAATCAACTACCAATCATTAGTGGACTGGAGTTCCGCTGTGGCGACCCCTAACCGGGAAAAGTCGAAAGACACAACAACATTTTAATAAATTTGTGTTTTAATTGTTATTGTTATTATCAGTAAGTCTTTTTCTTTATGGTCGGAGTTGGACTAAGGTTGTTTTGTATAATGATGCTGCTACCAGTGAGCCAAAATATATTACTTTTGTTATTTATTTATTTGAATATTCATTTGATCACATCCAGATATGAAATTTACACTGTCAGAAGAGAGTCAGTAAAGTTGCAGTAGTTGGTAGTTATCTGTTTGTGAGTGGTGCCGTGTGAGCATGTGCGTGTGTGTGTGTGTGTGTGTGTGTGTGTGTGTGTGTGTGTGTGTGTGTGTGTGTGTGTGTGTGTGTGTGTGTGTGTGTGTGTGTGTGTGTGTGTGTGCACTTATACATGGAGACACACAGGTGGGGCTGCAGTGGGATGGCTATGTGTCTGACAAAAGCTGATATGTATGTATGTGTCAATGTAGCTTTTTATCTTTTATTTATTTATTTAATTGCAATTAGAGATCTCAAATGTACCCATTTATAAAATGACTGTAACTGATGGGCAAATCTACTGTATGTGGTCTGGACGTTTGCAGTAGGCTGCACACTGTATGCATTTGACAAAAATAAACTGAAGTACATTATTGTGGCAATAAATGACATAGTTCTTCATTCATTCATTCATTCATTTATTCATTCATTTAATCAGAAATTGACATCTAAAGTCTACTAATGCAATAAAATGGCTGTAAGTTTGGGTCAGGGTCAGGGACCAGGGTCCAAGCCAAGTCCTCCAACAGCACTATCTAACCAATGCTTTGTATCCCTGCACAAGTAGTTGACACACACACTCTTTGAAATGTAATTTACACACACACACACACACACACACACACACACACACACCTGGGAAAGGCTGGCACAGGTTTACTAGCTATGCCCCCTTTTGCCCAGACTGTAAGGTAGCTATCACTGCCACCAAAGTGATTTAATTTCAGATATATAAATAAAGTAAATAAATAAATCTTTGGATGTACAAAACTGATAAGTATTTTTTTACACTTGCTGTAACGATCTCAGTGCTATTTAACAGTTCTTTGCTGCATTTACTGATTTTGTTGAATTTATCACTGTTTTTTCAGCCTGCAGTTATTAAATAAGTGCCATTTGTTTAATACTGTACTGCCCTTAGGTTGTTTTAACAGTATTCTGATACTTCCTAACCTCCTCTGATACTGCAAAAGCTGTTCTGAGTTTTGCAAAGTTTTTCTATGTAGAAGTCTGTGAACTTATTTCTAAGAATCAAGATACTGCAGGAGTTCTGCCTTTTGTTGTAAAGCATCTGGTACTACACTTGAGCTCTCAAAACCAGTTTGTTTTACATTAAGAAACATTGAATAGCGACTATTACAGTTTAACTACACTAAAAAGTAAAATCAACTTGGACTCTGTCTCTGTGCTTAGTGGTGTTATTTTACGACTTTTTTGTTGAGTTTACAACACACAGCCTGGTATTTGTTGCTTGTTCATAGTCAGTTTCTACATTCTATTAAAAATATCTTAACATGTAAAAACTTTTCATCATTATATAGATGAGTACTTCCGAAGATGTTGATAATACTCCTTCAAAGAAAATAAAAAGGCTTGTGAAATTTAACACTGATTGGATGAAAAAATATTCCTGGTTACGAGAAGGACGAGAAGGATATGCTATATGCTCGATGTGCAATAATACGTCGTTTTCAATTGGACATGGTGGCGAAAATGACATCAAATGACATATGAAGTCTACTGCGCACACCAACAATATTTCAGCAGCTTCGACGTCCACCAAAATAACAACATTTTTCATGACAAAAAATTCAAAGGAAGAAGATGATATTATTGCTGCAGAAACAGCTTTTTGTTTTCACACTGTGAAGCATTCACACAGTTACATTTCCAGTGACTGTGCAGGATTGCTCTTTTCTTGTTTGTTCCCAGATTCAACAATATCAAAAAAATATTGTTGTAGTAGAACTAAAGCAACAAAAATTATTACACATGTGCTTGCACCTGAATCAAAAAGAATTATTTTGAAAGAATTGCAAGATGACCAGCCATTTTCTGTGAGTACCGACGCCTCAAATAAAGGCAATATAAAAACCTTCCCATTAATTGTACGGTATTTTCACAAAGAACAGAGCATTCAAACAAAATTATTAACCTTCTACTCACTGTAAAGTGAGACATCAGTTAGTATAGCAGATTCTATAACAACGGCTTTAAAGGATAATAATTTAAAAATACAAAATGTAACAGCTTTCTGCGCCGACAATGCTAATGTCAATTTTGTTAAAAAACAAAGCATCTTTACAGAATTAAAAGACCTTAATTCAAATATAATTGGAATTGGGTGTAATTGTCACATACTACATAATACTGCTAAAAAAGCTGCACAAACTTTAACTTTTGATATAGAGTCGATCGTTATAAAAATTTATAATGAATTTAGTTTGTCAACAAAAAGAGTCATACAACTGAAAGAATTATTCGAATGGCTAGAAGTAGAGTGGTCTGAAATGTTATGCCATGTGCCGACTCGATGGCTCACTTTGATGCCCGCAATTGAGCGGATAATAAAAAATTTTGAGCCAATACAATTGTACTTTCTGAGTCAAAAATCCAAATCTGAAATTCTTGAATTGTTTTTCAGTGATGAATTGGCATTAGCATACCTGGGGTTTGTTGCAAATGCATGCACAATTATTCAGAATGCATTAACAAAACTTCAAAGCGATGATGTTTTAATTATTGATGTTTTTGAAATAATGAATGGCGTATTGCAGTCACTCAATCAAAAAAAAGATGATGCCTTTTATGGAAGCATTGCTAGAACAATGTTACTACAATGCAGTGACAACACCAAAAATACTTGTTTCAAAAAGGATGCACAGACATTTTTTGACACAGTGATAAAATACCTACAGAAATGGTTTGACTTTGAAAGTAACAAATTTCAATGCATTAATGTCTTGTCCTTAAAACCAAATGTAAAAATTGAATTCCCGTCAATTGAAGAATTAACAAAATTATTTAATATTACTTGCAATATTGACCTTCTATATGAAGATGTCTGTTTATTAAACATGTTTGTACTGAATATGACTGAAGCAAATGAGAAAAAAACAATAGATGAGAAATGGATAATATTTTTTAAAGATCATCCTGCTTGCAATAATTTGTACAAAATCTTGGCCCACATACTCTCAATTCCACATTCCAATGCAATTTGTGAGAGAATATTTAGTCCAATGAGTGCAGCCTGGAGAAAGGAGAGAAACAGATTATTGTTAAAGACTGTGGAAGCTGAATTAATGGTCAAACAAAATTTTAATTATACTTGTAAAGACTTTAGAAAATTTTTATCAACTAAAGATGGTGAATATATTTTGAAACAAGCTAAAAGCTGTGAAAAGTACTTGTAATAAAACTGTTGTTATTATATAACTTTGTGGATTTAAATCAAAATATTCATTCAAAGGTGTACTATTGTATTGCTGTTATCGTTGTTATCATTATTATTGTGTGAGTATTCTGTATATGTAGTTATTTGCATATATATGGTTTGATTATATGTTTATAATTAGAATTTAACTACAATGTTTAGAAGGTATCTAATCAATATGTGACTGTTTGTAATGCATAATAACTGTGATTCCTGTGAATGTTCAAAGTGTACTACTGTACTATTGTTATTATTATTGTTATTGTGTGACTATTATGTATATGTAGTTCATTCCATATATATGGTTTGATTATACATGTTTATAATTAGAATTTAACTACAATGTTTAGAAGGTATCTATTCAATATGTGACTGTTTGTAATGCATAATAACTGTGATTCCTGTGAATGTTCAAAGTGTACTACTGTACTATTGTTATTATTATTGTTATTGTGTGACTATTATGTACATGTAGTTCATGCCATATATATGGTTTGAT
Organism: Protopterus annectens; assembly: GCF_019279795.1. Taxonomy (NCBI): domain Eukaryota; kingdom Metazoa; phylum Chordata; order Ceratodontiformes; family Protopteridae; genus Protopterus; species Protopterus annectens. The sequence goes on from NC_056751.1 coordinate 372,286,218, forward strand.
TATACATGTTTATAATTAGAATTTAACTACAATGTTTAGAAGGTATCTAATCAATATGTGACTGTTTGTAATGCATAATAACTGTGATTCCTGCGAATGTTCAAAGTGTACTACTATACTATTGTTATTATTATTGTTACTGTGTGACTATTATGTATATGTAGTTAATTCCATGTATGTGGTTTGATTATATGTTTATAATTAGAATTTAACTAAAATGTTTAGATGGTATCTAATCAATATGTGACTGTTTGTAATGTTGTAATGTATAATAACTGTGATTTCTGCTTCAGTACTACTGTATTGTATGTACTTATTTGCATATGTGGTTTGATTAATACATCTAATCATCTAATTAAAAAAAGCGACTGTATGCAGTATAAGTCCTTGTCATTCATTTATGTATGAAAGACCTTTTTTTAGTCTTCACTTTGTCCCTACCTGGCCAGTCGGAAATCTGGCAAACCCTGAATCCATATTATATTGGGAAAACTGCTAGGAAATTAAAAGAACATATCTGTGATCACGTCAGATATGAGAAGAACTGGGTGGGTCAACTCTTTGTGTAAACATATTTTAGAGAAAGGTCATGAGCTCTGGTTTAAGTTTTCTGTTCTACAATTAATATTGGGATGTGTTAGGGCTAGTGATGTACTCATTTAAACTGAAAATTCTCACTATAAGTGGATAAGCAGGTTACATGCTGCTGTCAAATCTGGTTTGAATTACATGGTTAGTATTAAACATGTTAAAACTGAAGCAAAATAGGAGATAAATGTGGGATAAAATACCTTTATATATGTTTAACATTTTTATGTAGTCTGTCTTCTGTAAAGTATGTTTTATACTTAATATATGTGAGGTTTTTAGAGGGTTAGTGTATGTTTTTGACTCAAACATCTTTAAATCATGTGATTATATATGTAATTTGATGCATTACTATCTGAATTTACTTTGTGTATTTTTGACTTCAAGAAGCATATGCAAAAGCTATTTCAGGTCATCTGATTAAGTGAATAAACTGCTACTACGTTTGCGTTATCCTCCTCTGTTGTTTAGAAACTTTGGTGGCCAGTGTAACAACTCCACTTAAACCTGGGGCAGTAACTAAGGAGCCTCAGTCCTCACCACTGCCTCTGGTAAGGGAGCATCACTGAAAGCAGGGATAGAAATACAGAATTTCCTCTAACAGCACACCAGGAACAGGTTCCAAACTTGGGACTGGACTATATGCTTCACTCCAGGTCCCCAAATGACTCTTCACACTAACTACTGCAGAGCACTGTGTCCCACTTCTATGTATTTGACACACACACACTCATAAATATTTAATATTAACATATACAAACATTCTTGGGAAAGACTGGCACAGATTTACCTGCTATGTCCTCTTTCCCACATTACAAGGAAACAGCTGCCACCAGTCAAATACCACAATACCCTTCTAAATGGGTGTTCAATTATAGTGGATAAAATAAATATTGATGTAAATGGTAGCATGTAATCCAAGCAGTAAGGCTTTTCAGAGTGGCACTGGAGTTATCACAATAAGCATAAACACTCTCAGGTTACTAAAAGTACTTTCTAAATAACAAGTCACAATAAAAGGCAGTAAAATATTTAATAATAACTAAATGATTAAAAACATGCATACACTGAATAACTGCTTCTGGTAAACCACAGAGATTCACACACATGAATTATGAAAATAACACTGTAGGATAGATTTCACACTGATTGTAGAAAAACTCTACCTAACTATAGTTCCTTAACTAAGATTAACTGTCCCTGTCTAATCTAATTAACTCAGCAAGGCAAGATGATACTCTTACTTCTGTCAGGCAAGATAAGAATTTATGCCCACTCTTCAGGCTGTTGACTGGTCCTCAGCAACTGGTATAACAATTCCTATTATTATTCCTGAACAGCTCTGTAAAACAAACTGACAGCTACTGATCTGGAAAACAGCAAGTGACAACTGAACAACTAAAACCACTACTTTGAGTCAGAACCTGCTTTTATAGCAGAATTTTTTAAAAGTCAAAGAAAGCTGTTATGAGAATTCTACCCTCTCATGTCAGACTTTAAAAAGTAAACAAAACAGCTGCTGTGGAGATTCTATTCCTTTCAGCTCTGGCACACAATGACATAATGTCTAGGTCAGCTGACTGGCATAACCTACATTCAGAATTCTTTAAAAAAAAATGTACATTTGGTCAGCCAGACGAACACTGTTTGATTCACACATCTTACATAAATCAAAGTAATAATAAAAAAGCATAAACTTATTTACAAAATTATAGCTAGTCATGCTGGTATATATAACACAGGGTAATTTACAATTATTTACAACTATTTACAAAACTTCAGCCAGTCATGCTAGCACAAATAACAGTATCTAATATCCTCACAGCCAGAAAAAATAAAGATACAAAGATGTACCTACTATACCACAGTTTGGTTAGAATGGCTTGAAACTTTACAGTAGAGTATTAATGATAAAAATCAAATATACAGTTCAGAGGGAGGGTACACATAACAATAACAGAATTACAGAATTATTTTAGAACTTCTATTTTGAAAAAAATAAAACTGCAGCAGTATATAGTTTACCAAAATTAAACAATGTTGTCAAATGAAAAATTAAGGGGGGAAAATGAAGTGTTCAGCTAATACTGCCATAAGTGATTTAAAAAATAATTACATCATAGTGGTACAGTAGTAGTAATTGCTGTATTGCTGCCTCACAACATTTGGTTCTTCAGTTTAATTCCTAACTAAGCTGTTTTCTGTACAGAGTTCACAAGTCTCTCATATATCTAGCTGAGTTTTCACTGAGGTATGCAGTTTACTGCCACATCTTAAAGACTTGTTAGCAGGTGAACTGTCAGTACCTTGAATTCCCCCAGTGTGAGCTGTGTGTGCAATGCACAGTGGAGTGTTGTCCAAATCAAGACTGGTTCTTTCTTTGTTGTATGCTCATTGATTACTGAGATAATAGTGCTTGTGGTAATTTGATTAGAATAAAATGTGTATCAGAAAAATGAATAAATGCGTGTATTGCAGATTGCAGCATGAAATAGACTGAGGTGTGAGAGGTAAGTGAATATAAATGCTTTAGTATATTGATAGATAACAATCTCACCTTTACAAAACATAGCACTAGAATATATAACAAATCCAGTACCACAGTGGTTACTTGCCTCAGGTTACCTCTTGTTTGTGGTCATCTGCAATGTCACTCCTCTTTGCTCCTCTAAAGAGGTTATCTTTACAGCAGGACAATGTACCCTGGCCACAGAGTAAAAAATATGTATTACACAGCATAAATAGGTTTCCAATATTTTTGGCCATAGAAAATCATAGCCTTTATTATTTTTAACAGTCAAGATAGGCTCTGATTGTTAAACACATACTCTTTATTATACCAAATAAACAAAGGTGACATGGTACTTGCTCAGTGTAAATTTAAGGAGGTATCACTTAACAAAACCTTTAGAGCACATAAACATAGACTAGAATACCTGATACTGGTGTGTAGGGTAAACATAAGCCTATAACATTTGTCTAACCCTTCAGAGTACAAAATTAAATCTACTGTAGAATCACAGCAACATCTTCTGGAGAAATAACTGCTCTCAGGAGTGGCCTGCCTTTGGAAGTGCTGACACCAAATTATGTTGAAAGCTTTAAGATAGGCTTAGGGTAATAGTAAGTGAAGTATTATAACCTTGAGGAGAAAATGTGTGTTTGCTGGCAATATCCTGAGATATTGTGGAAAGCTCCTGCCTGCACCCATCTGGCCATATATGATTTTATGTGATAATGGAAGGAAACATATACATTAATTTATCTGTTAACTAGGTGAGTGAACTGATGCATGACTTAGTGTTTTTAAGCCTCAGCTTAAAGAAAAGACAACACTTTCAATCAGAAACAGAATTGTCTAATGGAAGACTTGTTTGATTAATAGTATGAACGGACATATTAAAATGGATGAAAGAAAGATTACAGAAAGCGAGGAAGACTGAAAGTGTTAGAAGATAACAGATATTTGCAACTGAGACTATTAAAATAGATTCATGTGATAGAACAGAAAAAATGTGTACTATACAATTGAGCATCTAAACTAATAAGGAGGTACCACAAAGGCAAATAAGAGAATAAGAAGACTGTCATTAAACAAGTGAACTATACAGCAACTAAAACAAGTAGTATCACTATTAGAGGAATACAGAAAAAAGACTAAATCATCAAAAACTCTTAGATAAATGTGGTAAAGGCAACATACAACATCAGAACTGATCAGGATTTAACTTATACCATCTCTTGTAACAAACTAAAAATATCAATACAACAGATATACTTAGAAGGATATATACAAATATAAGGGAAAAGTACAAATCAAGAATTCATTAATGACCCCGAAAGTTTTATACAGAACATGAAAAGAAAGCTAAAGCAATAGCAATACAATCTAAAAAAAAAGAAGAAGAAATCATGATATTTTGGAGAAATATTTATGAAGACCCTGATGAACATACAAAGATGCTAGTATAGAAGAGTTAAAATAAGCAGTAAGGAATTTCAATATGGAGAATATGAAATGGAATGAAGAAATAGAGAAATTGAGGCAAAGTTAGGAAAAGCCCTGAACTAGAAAACCCTGCATCCAGATGCAGTACCTAACTTCTGGCTAAAGATATTAACATCATTGTAAAGTAATTTAGTTCTGAGTAACAATTATGTACATTGCCCACAGACATCAACCTGGTTAACAACAGGAAAAAAACGGGTCTATATTAGAAGACCGAACGCTTAGGTGATTGAACACCTAAACATCGATCTTCTGATATCGAACTGCACAATGTCGAACATCCCAGGAAAACACGTCCCTCGGCCACAACACAAAAAATATTACTTTAGATCTAAATTAAGTGGGGGGGGGGGTTCACACCCCACCCCACCCCTAAATATACCAACTCCAAGATCGCTCAACAGTAGGGAAATAGCAAAGGAAATCTTTCCCTGCGTTAAATCAGCCATTCGCCGGAGTTTGCTTTCGATATTAGAAGATAGATGTTTAAGTGTTCGATCACCTAAACATTCGCTCTTCTAATATAGACTCGAAAAAAACATACTCCACCTTAACAGTCAACCCACATGTCTTCCTAAGAGCCACAGACAAATAGCCTTCCAACAATATATAAGCTATATACTAGATTAGATATGGATAGTTTATAGTCACTTAGAGAGAAAAAATCAGTCATTGCAATATAACAAAAAGGCAACAAAAGAAAACCATACTGGACAAACAGTCATCTATTATTAAAGAAAGCTATAGCAGAGAACTGCAAAAAGATGCAGAATCTATGTATGGAATGGATAGACTATAGAAAAGCATTTGACGGCATTCCACATTCAAAGATTATGGAAAGGTTATAGATGCACAAATTATGACCTATAAATTACATATCATTCATTGTGAAACAATGACTATTCACTCTACAAGTGAGTCACAGTAAAGGGCATATTATTATCCCAGGGATGAAAATCTAAAGGAGGACATTCCAGGGTGACTCTGTCAACATTGCTATTTTGCCTTACCCTTAACCCATTAACATTTCTTAATAGCCTGCCCAATGACATCTCATCTACTCTGTGCGATTGATTTAAAACTGTAAAAGCAGTTGAGCTTAATAAATGTACAAAAGCAACATTTATAGCAGGAAATCTGAAGTATCAAGAAAATATCAATCTGGGACAGGAATGTAATGTAAAAAAACATGACCACCGGGGATGTATAAATATGTGGGAGTAGATGAAGAGCTGGCAATAAAACAGGAACAACTGAGAATAAAACTTAGTAAAGAATATTTTAGAAGACTAAAGCTAATATCGTAATCTGCCTTGATATCTAGAACTAACATTCATGCTATAAATCAGTATGCACTTCCTATTTTGACTTGTTCTAAATTGGTGTGATCGACCAGCCTCAAAAAGCACTTGATTAGCTGGACAAGAAAAAAAGAAAAATGTTTCATGCTTATCAAATAATGCATAAAATGAAGTGTATGGCAAAACTATATAACCCACTGTCTGAAGGGGGTTATGAGCATCCTTTAAATTGACTATATGTGCAGAGCTGCAGTAACAGGAGTACATACATATTTATTGACAATCAGATCCAAACACTGTGGAAGTTATAAACCATGGAGAAAACAAATCTAAAATGAAGACAGAGATAGAAGTGACTATCACAGGACTTTACATGTAGGTCCAAGGTCCAGTCTGTTAATTTATATTGTATCTGAAAGACTAGAAAACTGGATCAATCACTTTCCTAAACACACAAAGGTGCAACAGTTGATTATGGTGCCTGCCTTAGAAAGGACGTAGAAAGGCTGACCAGACGGGCAAAAATATTATAGATGAGGATAAATGTTGATAGATGCAAAGTAATGCTGTTGGGCCATAACAGCTATGAAGTTTCAGCTGGGGGAGTATATTTGATGGTAAGAAATCAGGAAAGGTATGTGGGAGCATTTATTATGCCACCAGGAATGGAGTGAGGGGTCACTGCAGCAGAATACGCAATGGTGGGGTATACCATCAAAGAGAGATACTCCAGAATGACAGAAGTGATTCTTCTACTTTACTGGACCCTGATCAGCCTGCACCTAAAGTACAGTGTGTAGGTTTGGAGGCCACTGAAAGAGAGGGAATCAGCATGTTGGAAGAGATTCAGAAAAAAGCCACCAGAAGGCTGTGTAAGATGGAAAGCAAAGGGATTTTCCCTGGGTAACTACAGGAGCTGAAATTCTTCTCACCGGAGATCAGATGAGATATAGGGGACATTATACTGTACACAATAATATTTTAGGGAAATGTGAAGGGTTCCTGCTGAAAAGGGTTCCTGGACCATCCCACTTACCTGGTTACCAGATAGAAATAAATAAGAAATGGGGCACAGGCAGCACCTTCTGCATGTCCAAACATATGTCTCCACAGAGAGAGTGATGCAGTCATAGAATAGACTACAAAATGGGTGGTGGAAATGGAACCATAAAGGAATTCAGGAAGTCATGAGACAGGCAGAAAAATGGTGAGGAGAAGGATAGACAGGTCATCGAATGCATACCTCTCAACTGTCCAAGTTTTCACAGACTGTCCAGATTTTTGCCTCAATTTTTTCTCCTAAAATTTGTTGTTTTCTAACAAATCACTGACAAATCATTGAGAACTGAAGTCAGAAAATAATGGCAAGACATTTGAGTTCCAGACTTCATATCCTTCAAAAAATCCACACTAATGTAAAACCTGTTATTCTATCAACTTTCTAAGTTTGTAAGAGCAATATTCAAAATGTGTCCCTATTTTTGGGACTTTGTCCACCTTTATTTGGGGCTTTGTCCAGATTTGTTGCCCTAACAGGTTGAGAGGTATGACTGAATGCTAAATGCACTTACAGAGAAAAGGGTCTATATTGCACGATCGAAGACATGTCTTCGAAAGCGTAATAATCGAACCCAAAACATCGAAAACAAATAACCGCGAATGGCTACGTCCGTGAATTTTTTCCAAGGGAAAAAATTTGCGAGGCCGTTAACAAATGAAACACACTTCCCCACGCCCCCCCCTAACTAAATATACCAACTCCGACATTGCTCAACGTTGGAGAACAGGGCAAATTGCGAGAACGGCCAACTGACATACGTGGCCGTTTGCGATGTTTTTGGTTCGACTATTACGCAATTGCATAATCGGGAACCCAGAGAAACACCATGCCTGCTTCTACCATAAGCCTAATGTAATACTGTACTTTCTTTTATAGGACAAAGCAGCATAAATGACATTACTAAATGAAACAGTGTTGGTAATGGGATTATTAGGAGTCATGCTATCACATCGCCAGTACTACTACATAGCATAGATAAGTACTAGGTATTTATGGGCATTTAACATTCTACATGTACTACTTTGTGAATCCCATCCTGTACCTTTTCAGTCTTCTTTTTACCCTTTTATTTTCATGCCTAGATACTGCAGGGCATTTAACACATGTAGCTCTTTTGCCAGAAAAAAATAGCTGTCAGTTAATGCTGATCCACAAGAATCTTCTTTTATTGTTCATTCTAAGTACAGCCTCAGCTGGACTACAAGCATAGTTTTCATAGTTTTTGCAAGGCTTACATTGGATATGCTCTGAGTAACAGCTTGACTTCTCACCTAATTCTGGCAGGTCAGAATAATATGGGTGTTGAAGAAACTGCAGTTTGATGTCTGATTCTTTCTCATGCTTCAACATACGTGCCCTGTATCATTCCTTACCTTTCCCTGTTAACATAAGCTTTGGTGTACCACGCATTTCTTTACTGTCTAAACTAATGTATGAAATCTGTCTTTTTGTTTAAATTGTAATACACAGGCCCGGAGCTGCCTTGGAGTATCATAGCCAGATACATCCCTTGGGCAGCAGATACAGTGCTTTCACAAGATTACTTGTTCATTTAATTGTCAGAATAGTACTGTGCATAAGAATGAAAGTGCAAGAGCATGGTCTCTGTATAAACTGCTGTTTTATTCTTCTATACAGGTACAACTGCTATGATTTGTATGTATACATACTGCTTTGCACCATTGTGCACACACCTAGAGGCATGATCTGCAGCCCTTTTGAAATCTAGCCATTCAGTGAGACTAGGTGCACCCCCTCCCCACAGCATTTGGTTAATCGCTGTCTCAAAGTTGCTGTTTCTGCTGCTGTCCCTAATAACTTGGGGGGTTTGCAGGAGAGAGCCAATGTTTGCAAACAGAGATGCAAGCTAGAAGGTAGGGAAGAGAGATTAGGGGATAGTACAGCAGAAGGTATCAGTACAATATGCCAATTATCACTCAGAGACAAACAAAGAATAATGCTTGCTCCATGACATACAGGGATAAAGCCCTGACTAGTGCACAAGTGACCTGGGTACAAATAGTAGCTCAAGCATCCATAGGAGTTGTCCATGGAGGATGGTAGTGAGGAGTACCTTCTGGCTCACCCATCACTGGAGGAGAGAGTTGGTTCTAACTTGTTACTTTTGGATGACACCAAGCAGAGTACCGGGTGTTACACCATGGAGTATGGGGCTAGGGAGCATGCGCTTCCATTGTACTCAATGGCATTATAGTGCATTCTGTAATATTCTAGCATGAAGCTGAGCTCAAGATGGGCTACCAGGAAGGGGTGGGACCATTAGGGAAAAGGTGGGCCACTCTAAAGAAACAGTAAGCAGGCCCATTTTCTAACATCTGACTCTCAATGACAAGGAAAGAATGGGTTGACAGGCTTTCCCAGGCAGAAGTAAGCAGACCAGAGTGCTCTCACCCTGCCAGCAATGCTCAGCTCTTGACATTCTGGGTGCAGATAGAGGAGATGAGGAGCTATTGGGCTGGGTCCTGTTGGAAAGCAAAAAAAAAGAACAATACTTGTCCAAAGCATTTTTAATCAATGCAATGCTGTTCTAGCATCAGCAAACCAACAAAAGGTTATAAAACATGTTAAGCATTGTGAAGCTGCAAGGGGATGGCGGTGGTATGGATTTCAAGCAGGAGGCACTATAGAGGAATGGTTATGGTGGAACAATATTTTGTCATGTTCTAGGAAGGGATTTCTCTATTATTCTTTAACAAAAGACTAGATAAAGTAGCAGATCAGAGTAAAGTAATGCCCTTTATGGAATTTGCTGATTATTGGAAGGACACAGATTCTGTTAGGTTCCTATGGCCAGTCTGTGTAAATGGATGGGATACCTTTATGGCAAAAGATGGAAAGGATAATATTCTGTTGCTATCTATTTATGTTTTAGCCACCATATGTTGATGTCTAAACCATTCATGCTTACAATGCAGTACAAAAGGGTGAAGAGCCTGAATTCTTCACATCGCTTCAGTAATACCAAAAAGTATGAAAACAGGTTTCAAAACACATATTTAAATAAACAGTGCCATCCAAGCAAAACTGAGCCTGAAAACTTGTTTACTGATTCTGGGATAAATGTTCTGCATTTGGCAAATTAAGAACTTCATACAAACCACAAATTACTGAGACATGCACACAACATTTCAGATAAAAATATGAATCATCTGAAATGATTACTGTTGATGTCAGTGAAATTATAGTAGGGGAAACATCAACAAACCTAAGTTCCAAACAAGACTTAAGAGGTATGGTAAATGCTTAAGGGTTTACAATGGTTGAACCACAATTATAGGTTTTAGGATTTGAGACACATCTGTCCCTTGTTATAACTATGTTACTCTGCCTGAGATTATATTTTGGGGTCATATCCCAGCCATAAAGATAGTTATTTTACATGTATTAGTTTCATTTTAAATAAGCTAATGTGCATGTATTAAAAGGTGGCAAATGCCCAAATCTTTTGTAGCACTGACTATGTTTAAAATGATAGCACTACACAAATATGTAGCAGGCTGATGTATATTACGCAAGCAATAATGCCTGACAGGGTATGTGTTGTTTTGGAAGAAACACCCATCTACTGGTGTTCTGAGGTCCAACACCACAGGCATCCACAATAACACACACCCTGGAGGGCATTATTGCACTTAGAGAATGGACTGTCTGTAAAATTGTAGTGTTTTATTTACTTTTTTTTTTTTTATATTTTTGATGTAAAATAGTTCCTCTGCCTAATGTTTTAAACTTGATGTAGTATACGTTAATGGTGTTGTAGGAAGCATTTTACATCTAAAATATAACACTTTAAAAAAATATCCAGATATTTATTTTATTTTTTGGTCCCTTACCCCTAAGATGTTTGGCTTGTTGGCAGTCATTGGAGATTGAAGTTACTAAATAATGACATACATTTGAGTTTCAGACTTTTATTTTCTTCAGAAAAGTCATACTAACACAAATCCTTTATTTAAGCAAGTTTGTAATTTTATAAGAGCAATAATTAAAATCACCTTTTTATGCTTTATCCAGATTTCTTCAGCTGAAAGGTCCAGAGGTATGATTCCTTCTTTACTGTTGCTGCCACCAGTAGTCCAGCTCACACACTCTCTCTCTTTCTCACAGGCACACCTCTGCTTCAGAAAATGCATGCTAACACAAATTCCAACATTCAAGTAAAATATGTTCCTGTTTTGACCATTTGCCCCCCCCCCCCCCCCCCACACACACACACACTTTATATTAGGCTTATCCAGTTATTTTGAGCTAAGAGTCAAGAGCATACCCCTCAACTGTCCAGATTTTTGCAGAATGTCCAGATGTTTGGCTGATATGGTTAGTCCATTCCTCATAAATTTTGTAGTGTTCCTTGAAATCACTGGGGGTCCACATTTGAGTTTCAGACGTCATATCCTTCAGAAAACACATGCTAATGCAAATGCTGTTATTCCAGCAACTTTCTAAGTTTATAAATGCAATATGTAAACTCTGTCCCTCCTATATTTGATCCTTTGTTTACCCTTGTGCACACACACACACACACACACACACACACACACACACACACACACACACACACACACACACACACACACACACACACACACACACACACACACACACACACACACACACACACACACACACACACACACACACACACACACACACACACAAGCAACACGTTCACACACACCAGAAATAGAGAATCAAACTAGTTTACTAATATTTATCATTCTTGTCCCTCAAATAAGAGACTTATTCAGAAAAAAGTACATAAATACTTTCTATTAAAATCACTTTCCAGTAAAAAAAAAATCAAAACTTTCATTCAAACTTAGAAATTCTGATCCATCTTTCTAACATCATTAATTCAATACAACATGCATATTCTTCACTGCAGAAAGTCTTTCAGAAAATACAGACTGAAAATGATATAATACAGAAAAAAAACACAAATGAAGGTTAAACAAGGGCTATCTGAAGGGCATCATACTAAAATATATTTGGCTGTTTTTTCCTGCTATCCCTGATTAGAGCTCACTGATTGTCTCTGTAGTTTCGTGGTGGGTGAGCCCCACTCCGTTCACCTTGCTACACTCAGCTCACTCCACTCCCCTACCCTGCCCCCAATTTCAACCTGCCCCCATTACTTCTACATTTATTCTAACCCCCATCACCTGACCACTCCTTACAGCCACTCACCTGCAACCACCCTAACCACACCCCTAATTTACCACTTGCATCCAAATACCACAAAACCCAAATTATGAAGGCCTTACTTTCATCTCTCCTACTAACCCTCACAGCTCTAACCTACATTACATCCTTACACACAAACGCACCACTACCACACACCACCTACCATACAGTACATACTTTCACACTTGTTATTACACACATAAGCTTTCCTATAGCCCCCTCTTTATTTAGTGAAAACACAATACTATTTTTACATAACAAGTATGTTTCACTATTCTACACTAGAAAAACATAAAGTAAACTCCACAGAGATTATAGGTTCATAGGTAGGTACTAGGCTATTGGCCCAAGGGCCTATGTAAGCCTAGCCAACAAGGTTCCCTGGCTTACGCCACCCAAGAAAGTTATTTTTCTGTGCCACTGTTGATCAGAGACACAGACGTGATCCCCGGGGTGTATTTCCTATTTCTCATACACTCATCAAGATTTTTCTTGAAGAGTGCTAATGAAGAACTTTGCTTGACATAGATGGGTAGTCTGTTACAGAGTATGGGAAGTCTCTGGGACAGGAATCTATCCCTCCAGCATGTCCTGTTTATTGTGGTGACAAGGTTTAGGTCCCTAGACCATGTAGCTCAGAGGGATTGGGATTTCTTTAGGTGTAGCATGTCCAACAGTTCTGGGTTTGACATAGCTTTATATGTTAGGCAGAGATCACCTTGGAGTAGGCGATATGCTACGGAGTAAAGCTGGAGTTTTTTGAGGCGGTCAATGAAGGGCATTTGTTGGAGGCCAGTAATCCTCTTTGTGAGGTACTTCTGTGGCCTTTCCAGCTGCTGCAGATGTCTTGTGAGACACATTCCAAAAGGGGTGTTGTACTCTATAATGGGTCTAATGAGTGTCGAGTAGAGGGGAACAATGACCTCTTTTTTCCTGGATGAGAACCCTTTTATGATGAGCTGTGCCACATAGAAAGACTTCCTGACTACTGTGGCAATGTGACTATCAAAGGAGAGACTACTGTCCACCTGAGTCCCAAGGTCTCTTATCACACATTCTGTGTTAAGTAGATTGCTGCCTATGTGGTAGTTCATGGGTACAGAGTTTTTACCAAAGGGGATGACACTGCACATTTTGGCATTGAGCTTGAGGCCATGGCTATGACACCAGGCATCTGTCTCAGCGAGGCCCTTCTGTAGGATGTCCACATCATTTGGGGACTTGACTATGGCTCCTAGTTTGCAGTCATCTGTGAACTACATTAGCCAGAGGCCTTCTGTGTTAGCCTGTACTTCAGACAAGTAGATACCAAACAGGAGAGGTCCCAGGACAGAACCCTGTGGTACTCCACTTGTCACTGCTTTGAGGTCAGATTTGGAATCTCCAACTTATACAGTGTGGGTTCTGTCAGTGAGCCAGTTGGCAACCCATCTTGTGACGTAGGGATTTATACCTAGTTTAGTGAGTTTAGCTATAATTCCAGAATGGGGGACGGTGTCAAAAGCCTTGGCGAGGTCAAGATAGGCTGTGTGAACCACCTTACCCTCATCTATGGCTTTGGTGACTGCCTCAAAGAAGTCGATCAGATTCAGGAGGCATGATCTGCCTTTTACAAACCAGAACTGTGTGGAATCCAGAGTTTGGAGGTTACCAATATCTTTGTTTATGAGTTCCATGATGATACGTTCCATGGCCTTGCAGACCAGGCTCATCAGGCTAATAGGTCGATAGTTCCCGGGATCAGTGGTGGCTCCCCCTTTGTGGAGTGGGATAACTGTTGCTGTGCGCCATTCAGTAGGCACAAAGCCTGATGTAAGGCTATTATTGTACATGGTGCTTAAGTCAGGAGCCAGTTTGTTCTGAAGTTCATGTAAAACGCAGCCTGGGATGTTGTCCAGTCCCATGGATGCTGTGTTTTTGGCTTTAGAGAGTGCAGCTTTTACCTGCGTAGTTGTGATTACAGGGACTCTGCATTCTTCCTGTATAGATATAGGCCCTTTAGGGGATGGGGGGGGTAAAGTTAGCACTGAACCTATCTGCCAGGATGTTGGCAATATCAGTTGGTTCTGTAATTTACGTGCCTTTGTGCTGTAACTCGGAGCAGATCTAGGTGTTGCCATCGAGTCTCTTGACATAGCTAAATAATGCTTTGTGGTTGTCCTTAGAATTAGTGGCGATTTTGTTTTTGTAGCTAGCTTTGGAGGATCTTATAAGGGATCTCAGCTTCTTACTGAGGCTGACCAGGGAGCTCCTCCACTCATGGGATTTTACTCTCTTTTGCAACAGTTTCTTTCTTCTGTTGTACAGTTTGTTTATGGCAGGAGACCACCAGATTGGCTTCCTTTTTTTGGAGGATAGCGTCTTGGTTCTGTTTGGGATAGCACAATCCATGCACTCGTGTAAGTGCTTATAGAGTGCATTTGTGTAGGATTCAGCAGTTGTAACTGTACTGTCCATCTGCATGTGTGTCATGAGGTTCACCACTTCTGTCTTAAGAAGCATGAAGTTGGCTTTGGAGAAATCTTTTACCGTGGTTTCCTTAATGGGGGTTGGGGCAGGATGTGGATAGCAAGGGTGATTAGCTTATGGTCAGATCGGACCAACGACGAGTTTACTTCAGGTGTGGAACACTGGTCACTCATGTTGGTAATGACTAGGTCTAGGATATTGTTGCCCCTGGTGGGGGTGTGAATAAGTTGATCCAGGGCATTGGAGTTTATGAATTCCAGAAAGCGTTGAGCTAAGGAGTTGGTACACGAGTAGTTTTCCCAGTTAATGGTGGGGTAGTTGAAGTCACCCATTATTAGGGTGTTTGGTTGAACCCTAATATTTTCCAGTACATCAAGAAAAGAGGAGTGAGAATCCTGGGGCATGGTGGGTAATCTGTAGCAAGCTACAATTTGGATTGCAGTTTTGCCCAGAGTTAGTTGTAATTGGATAACCTCAGATGCATTATGCTGAGCAACTAGCCTGGAGGTGTGGATATCCTTAATGAATATGGACACACCTCCACCTTTAGTGTTTCGGTCCAGGTTACATGGCTGAAAAGTGTGGTATGAGTTATAGCCTGGTAGTGCAGGGGTGCTCTCTGGAGCCTTGAACCAGGTCTCAGTCACTGCACAGATATCAATGTTCTCCATTTTAAGGAGTGCCTCGAGTGAGTGCATTTTGAGATTTAGACTGCTAGCACTGAGTAGCATTACCCTCAGTTTTTGCTTGCCTGTTCCTGTTATGGTGGTGAATTTGTTATTTGAACCTTGCCTAAAAAAGGCACTATAGGGGCAGCAAGAGCCTTAGCCAGTATCCGGAATCCCAGGGGTGACAGGTGCAGGCCATCTGTGGCAAAGCATCGTGGTCTGTCGACCATGTCATCCCAAGCAGACAGATACTGGATTCCCTTAGAATGACACCAGAAGTTTAGCCAATTATTGGTCAGTCATTTTGTCCTTGTACTGCGGTATCATTTGGGGTGATGGCAGAGTGCTACTCAGGGCTAGGGTCATACCTGCCTTGGCTACAAGATTAGAGAGCTCTTCCATGTCTCTTTTCATGTAGTCCAGGGAGGTACATCTCAGGTCATTCACACCAACATGGACAATGACAGAGTCATATTTGTACTTGTTGTGGAGTGACCTGAGTGTGTGGGTTATGTGGTGGATCCCAGCACCTGACAGGCAGCTGACAGTAACCTTATCCTTGTTTAACCTGGTGAGTGGGACATCAGTGTGTCTGACTATAGAGTCACCTATGACTAGTGTGTTGGGTACGTTGTTTTGCCTTATTGGCTGTGATTAAGTGGTACACTGAGTCTGTGGGCTATGTGTCATTTGGGTTGTGTTGAGGGGTGGAGGTTGCTTGCGTTTCTGCTTTGGAGGTCTCTGTTGCTTAGACAGATTATTATTGAGAGCCTCCGCAAATGTTTTTGTGTTACTATGTGTGGATTTTGGTGGTGTAGATTTAGTGAGACTATGTGATGAGTGTGGTGTGGTGCAAATGTTTACCTTCTCCTCATGACTGTCAAGTTCAGTCTTGGTTGGAGAGAGCTTTACCTCCAGTTTGGCTAGATAAGTGCATCTTTCACAGGTTGTAGTGTTGGATGGTAGGAGGAGAGGGTTGTCTGTGTACATGAGGCAATTTCTACATTGCCTCAAGATGTCTAGATTCATCAGATAGACAGGAGAGAACACTGGGAGCTGACCCCTGGACATGCCTGAATAAAAAACTATTTTCCTCTAGATAAGTGAGGAAAGTGAGTACAAGAGCTGTTTTTCTCTAGGCAAGTGAGAAAAGTAAGTACAAAAACTGTTTTCCTCTAGGTAATGAGGAAGATTGAGTGCTATAGTAATTAGTAGCTTATTTGGTGCTTACACATTCTGAACAAGTGCTGAGCATGAATAAGCAAATTTAAGTGCTAAAATTAAGAATCTGTATCTGCACTAGACGAGTTACAGGACAGAATCAAGTGCAAATGCAGGCTTTCAAATCAGAAAGTTGAGAGAGATGGAAAAGATTGCCCAAATGGCCAATAACTACAATTTCTAGGCCAGAACCACTCCTTATGTGGTAGACAGGTTACCTAATGCTTACCACTCCCACTGATAAGCTAGAAGGCTTCCCTCCAACACAGAAAGGCTTGGGGGGCTCAGAAGCTTACATACAGTCCTGGATACAGCAAATCTGTATCTGGAACATTAGTTACAGGAAAGGTAGGAAACAGGCTTACAGTTTTTTTTGCTTTTTTGTTATAGAAAAGTAGCAAAAACAGTAGTAAAAACAATTCACATGCAGTGCAAGCTAGCACACTTGAGTATGTAGCAATATTAGACCAAACACAGTTTAAAAAATGCAGTTAAATTAAAAAGGACTAAATGCAAGTGCAGAAAGAGTTTATTAGGTAGAATGTGGTAAAGAGATGGGACTGGGGAAGTGCCCTAGATCAAATCTACAGTGGGGCGGGCAACTGCAAAAGCCACCAAATTTAAACTACAAACCAAAAATAGGGTGGGTAGGACAAAGCAGTTTCAACAGAGATCTAAGCAACAACTAACAGTACAAACTCTAAAACCAAAAAAAAAAATACTCAGCTCTGTATATTTGCAGATCAGTCTCTCAGAACAGAGAGACAACAGTTTCAACAGAGATCTAAGCAACAATTAAACTCTATAACCAAAAAAATATACTCAGCTCTGTATATTTGCAGATAGTCTGGAAGGCAGTCTCTCAGAACACAGATTCCAGCAATTAAATGCAGGCTGTTACTAACAGGTCAAATTTTATGCAAGTGATCCTTGAGTTAGATAACACACAAGCTAGATATTCTACAAACTACCAAGCTTCAACTTTCATTAAAGAAATACCTCCTTACCTCGGGGGATATTCACCCAAATCCAGGGCTGAGCAACATTATACCCCCAAACAAACACACAGCAGATCTACTTATCATCAGCCTTAACTCTCGCAGTGTATCAAACAAACTTCCTCACTTACACGCATTCATAACTGACTACCCCCTGACATTCTAACCATAACAGAGACCTGGCTAAAACCCAGCACAGAGAACGAAGAAATTTTCCCTCCAGGATATAATATCCTATGGCTAGATAGAATAGGAAAGAAGGGTGAGGTCATTGCAAATATCTATAAAAATACAATTTCTCTTCAACTTCTACTAACTCCTCTACCTAAATTTAATACTGCTGAGATTGTAGGCTCTGTGCTACTGTTAAATAAGAAAAGGAGTATTAGTATTCTCTGTGCATATATCCCTCCAGGTAATAATGTTCCAATAATTGAGAAGCTTCTACAATGGTCAAAAGATAATCTCCCACAGGAAACTATTTTATTAGATGACCTAAACACTGACTGGCTAGCCTGTAACTCTAAAAACCCCACTAACCACATCAACCTGTATGGATTTTCTCAACTCATTCAAGAACCAACTAGAATAGACAAAAAACCCCATAAGGAATCTATACTAGATTGGACATTAGTAAATTATCCTAAACATAATTACCAAGTAGGTAGTCTACCTAACGGACTTAGTGACCATCTCCCTACTTTCCTCCTACGAAAACCTACTAACTTACCCAAACCTACAGTGTATAGACAAGTCAGAAACAATCACAATGTTAACCCTCTAGAACTCAACACTATATTAAAAAATGTAACTGGGAACCACTATGCAGCCTTGACGTAGACAATGCAGTGGACTATTTTAATAGTACTCTTATTAACATTCTTGATTCAGTTGTCCCAGTAAGAAAAATTAGAGCTAAGCAACACTATGCTCCTTGACTTACTAAATCCACTACAGCCCTATTAAAAACCAGAGACAAGGCATGGAAAACCTGAAAGAAAGATAACACTAGTCTATCTAAACAAAACTATCAACACTTTAGGAATCAGGTCAAAAAACAAAGTTTAATAAACAGAACGACTTTCTAGATATACAAAATAAACACTCCAATAACCCCCAAAAGTTCTGGCATGCAATAAACTCCCTACTAAAACCTGGTAAAACCTCCACACCAGCTCCCACCTCCACCGCTACAAAAACAGATAGCGATATAACCTCCCAATTTAATCACCACTTTACTGAATCCATTAAATCACTATCAACTCAACTTTCCAAAAATAGCTACTCATCCATACCAACAACTCCTAACAACTCACCTGCCTTTACATTCTCTCCTGTCCCAACCTCAACAATAAAAAAATACCTCTTAAAACTTAAACCCACTACTCTTCCAGCAGACGGTATACCTGCTCATTTTCTAAAAATGGCTGCCAACTCTCTATTCTGCCCAGTCTCAATCTTAATCAACCACTGCATACAAGAATCCCACATCCCTCAACTATGGAAAATCTCTTACATTATTCCCCTTCATAAGAGTGGAAATTCCTATGATTTCTCTAACTATTGCCCCATAGCCATTCTGTCTCCTTTATCAAAGATATTTGAGAAATGCATACACTCTCAAGTCATGCATTTCCTAGACTCTAACAATCTCTTCTCCTCTACACAGCATGGTTTTCACCCACACCACAGCACAACTTCAGCCCTTCTCTCTTTCTCAAACCTGGTTAACCAACATAGAAATAACAGATTTGTATCTGCTATATTCCTGGACCTCTCCAAAGCATTTGACATGATTTCCCACTCCATTCTAATAGATACTATTACCTCTCTATCCTTTGCCCCTAACACTTTTGCATGGTTTAAAAACTATTTATCAGATGGACAACAAGCTGTCCAGTGGCAAGGAGTTATATCATCTTTACTCCCAACTACCACTGGTGTACCTCAAGGTTCCATACTCGGTCCACTCATCTTTTCTATCTTTACCAATAATCTACATACCTCTACCCTACAGGCTTCACTCATACAGTATGCAGACAATTCCACCCTGATCTGCTCCTACCCAAATCTCACCACCCAACAGCATCTCGCCCAGGAATCTTTTACCTCAGTAGAAAGGTGGATCACAGATATTCAACTTATCTTAAATCCCAACAAAACAAAACTACTTATATTTACCCCAAACAAATCAAAAACCACTCCACTCTCCTTCTCTATCTCCTCCAATAATGGAATTGTCATTTCACCCTCTCTCCGCACAAGCTGCTTGGCATCAATATCAAGCTCAGGTCACCCTAGCTCAAACCCACCTTCTTTTCACACTCATGTATGCAGCACCTATTTTCACTTATGTTAGAAAATCTGACCTGGAGAAACTTGAGTCGTGTTATAACAAAATCGCCAAGTTTGCAAAAAATTCCCTCTTTAGAACACACCATTGTATACCTCTTAGGCAACTTCAGTGGCTTGAGCTTCCACAGTTTTCAACCTACCACCAACTAGTCATAGCTTATAACAACCTAAAATATCCTGAAAAAACTCCAGCCCTTAGGTAACTACTGACTAACTACATTGCAAATCGACCACTCCGCTCTGCCAACAAATCACTCCTCTCTATCTCCATAGCCAACAACACAGCAGGTAAAGCTCTATTTTCTCAGTATACCAAAATGTTGCAATAATCGCCCTTCCTCGGTGACTTCTGCACCTAATACCAAACAATTCAAAAACTCCCTTAAGGCTCATCTTATTAGCTCTTGGCTATGTCCATGTGTTAGTATGCTACCACCATCTTTCTCTCTTCTCTCCAATTATCAGACCCTCAGTAAAAATGGAAGTAACAAATGGTATCCCATGACATTTGGAAATGTTGTTATGATCTTTGTCTGTATATTTTCATGACAACTTAATGTTCACTTGTATACATTGCTGATATGATATTTCTTTGCGTACTGTTCTATTATGCATAAAATACTGCTCAATAACAAAGCCTTTACTTTACATTATGTATTATTATCATTGTCTGTTGTATTAACTATGTGGAGCTTTTCTCCACGGGCCTCCGCTGTAAATGGACCTCGTCC
Source organism: Protopterus annectens (assembly GCF_019279795.1). Classification (NCBI taxonomy): domain Eukaryota; kingdom Metazoa; phylum Chordata; order Ceratodontiformes; family Protopteridae; genus Protopterus; species Protopterus annectens. Next base: position 372,306,823 of record NC_056751.1, read on the forward strand.
AGTCGGACCATCCCGGTTAACAAATTTAAAATAAATAAATAAATAAATAAAATAAATAATATTTACACAGAAGGATTAGATATTGGAAACAGCATTTGGTTGAGGTCATGGGATCAAAATGACAATGTTCAAAAATGTAAGCTTCATATATGCAATGCTTTGGAAGAAAGGCAGCTCAGGATAACTGAGTGTAACAATCCAGAATCACAGCTTACCAACAGCATATAGGTTCATAGGTTCATACTAGGCTATCTGCCCTAGGGCATTTATAAGCCTAGCCAGAGTGTGTTTGGCTTTCGCCACCCATTTTAAATTAATTTTGCTATGCCCTTTTTCAAGGTTAGTATACTGTGCCTCTGTCTAACAGTGACACAGAAGTGATACCCGGGGTAAACCTACAATTTCCCATCCACTCATCAAGATTCCTCTTGAAGAGAGTCAATGAGGGACTCTGCCTAACCTGTTCTGGGATTTTATTCCAGAGTGAAGGGAGCCTCTGGCTTATGAATCTGTCCCTCCAGCATGTCCTATTTATTTCAGTGCTGAGGTTCAAGTCTCTCGAGTGCGTAGCTCGATGGGATTTGGATTTTCTGAGGTGCAGCATGTCCATTAATTCTGGGTTGGACATGGCTTTATATGTCAGGCACAGATCGCCTCTGAGCAGGTGGTATGCCACTGAGTAGAGCTGGAGTTTCTTTAACCGGGCAGCATATGGCATCTGTTTGAGCCCTTTGATCCTCTTGGTGAGATACTTTTGGGGTCTTTCCAGTTGCTGCAGGTGTCTGGTAAGGTACATCCCAAAAGGGGCATTGTACTCAATTATGGGCCTGATGAGGGATGAGTAAAGAGGCACGATGACCTCCCTGATCTAGATGTGAATCCCTTCATGATTAGGTGGGCTATATAAAATGTTTTTCTAACCACTTTGGCCACGTGGTTTTCAAATGAGAGATTGCTATCAACTTGGGTCCCCAGGTCCCTAATTACTTCTTCCGTACTTAATGGATTACCACCTATGTGGTAATTTGTGGGCACTTTGTTTTTGCCAAAGGGAATGACTATACACTTTTTGACGTTTAGCTTGAGGCCATGGCTCTGGCACCAGCTGTCTGTTTCTATGAGGCCCTTTTGTAGGATGCTTATGTCAGCTGGAGAGTCGATTATGGTGCCTAGTTTGCAGTCATCTGCGAACTTGGTCAGCCACAGTCCTTCCGTGTTGGCCTGTACCTCCAAGAAATATATACCGAACAAGAGAGGTCCCAGGTTTGTAGTCTGACATGGCTCCAACAATTCTAACCATGTGGGTTCTGTCCTTGAGCCAGTTTGCAACCCATCTAGTAACATAGGGGTTTATATTTAAGCTGGTGAGCTTATCTATAATGCCCGAGTGGGGTATTGTATCAAAGGCTTTTGCGAGGTCCAGGTAGGCTGTGTGGACCACCTTCCCCTCGTCAATGGCCTTGATGACTGTTTCAAAGAAATCGACCAGGTTTAAGAGGCAGAATCTGCCCTTAACAAAGCCGAACTGGCTAGGATTCAGTGTCTGTAGGTCCCCAATATCTTTATTTATGAGGTCCATGATGATCCTTTCCATAGCTTTGCAGACCAATCTAGTCAGGCTTATGGGGCGATAGTTTCCAGGATCTGTTGAGGCACCACCTTTGTGGAGAGGGACCACTGTTGCTGTATGCCACTCTTTGGGTACATATCCTGTAGTAAGGCTGAGATTGAACAGTAGTTTTATGTTTGGGTTTAGCTCTTCTTGGAGTTCATATAGGACGCAGCCCGGGACACCGTCTGGTCCCATTGATGCTGTGTTTTTTGCTTTGGAGAGGGCAGCTCTTACCTGAGTATCTGAGATGTCAGGGGGGCAGCACTCTGCTGGGATAGATATTTGCCCTTTTGGTGGGGGCGGGGGGAGAAGTTTACGCTGAACCTGTCAGCTAGGATGTTGGCAATGTCTGTGGGTTCGGTGTATTTTTTGTCATTTTGGACTAATTCTCAGCATATCTGGGAATTTCCACCCAGGTTCCTAACAGAACTAAAGAAAGCCTTGTGATTATCCTTAGTGTCCTGTGCAATTTTTCTCTTGAAGCTGGCCTTAGATGATTTTATGAGTGCCCATAGTTTTTTGCTAATACTGATCAGAGATGCCTTCCCTTTTTGGGATTTTGCTCTATCATGTAGTAGCTTCCTCCTTCTATTGTATAGTTTGTTTATGGCTGGGGTCCACCAGACAGGACGCCTGCCTTTGGAGGATTGGATCTTGGTTTTATTTGGGATTGCATGATCCATGCATTCCTGAAGGTGTTCATAGAATGTGTTTATAAAGGATTCTACGGTCTATGCCAGACATTCTGGCAGGTCATTAAAATGACACATGCAAAAGTCAATATGCAATTCCTATGCTCAAAATAGAAATCTTGCCATGGCACTAGCCCCTGCCATGACATTGTATTATGCTTAATATTACTTTTTCAGGGAGGCAGTCCCTACCCCATAGTATCCACCAGGAGGGGTAATTTATCCAAGTACCACTCTTCCTTTATAATAACAGCTCCTAAATAGTTGCAACATGGTATAAAAGGCTTCTTCCTTCCCCACTTTGTCCGACCATTGAGTTGTAATAGCAATGTAGTGGGGTGTTGGTGCATGATGGGGAATGTACACCTGAAACTGTGTCCACTTGTTCATTCAGTTTCCAATTCTTTTCCCTCTTCTTAGATTCACGACTGCCCATTTGTGATGATATGCAGTTACCTTAGCTTTTTCAGTGAGCTGCAATTTGAGAACTTGCCATAAACCCATTTTTACTTTTATGTTTACCATTTAACCTACAGATTTGTTACATTTTTCAGTAAACTGAATTTATCTATAATTAGATTGATACAAAGATTCCTTATCACAAAACGCACTGCCTCTAGTATCTGCATATCTGTATATAAAACAAGACAGTTCTCCACTTTCATATAATCTGGTATGACTTTTAAAGGGCAATATTAGCATGAACTGACCTGCAGATTATATAGGCTCTACAGTTTCTGTTATATGTAGAGAAATGAGTAGATAGGATGTATTCCTGAACTGGTTTGGCCTTATGCCTCTGTGATGTAAATTTAAACTACCCTTAGACTTATTGAGTTTCTTCTACTGAACTCCCTTGATTGCAATATTCAGACTTTCACTAATATGACTTAATATGATACAGCTAAACAGACTGACTTTGGGGTTGAAATATTAAAGTATAAGTAGCACATCTTGCAACTCTCTGCAAACTTTGTATGATATAATAAGTAATGCAGACTACTGACTTCTATAAGGCAGCTGCTTATGTTTAAGTGCAAAATCACTTTATGAGTAGGGCTTCACTTTTGACAAATCAAATTTAAAAAACTCAATACGCTGAGTAGCATCTCATGTCAGCCAGGAAGAGATGATTTACATTATATTATTAAAGAGTTTTATTATGTTTTTGTGTAAATTATATTGGCATGAATAACTTAAAACATATCCACTTAGGAAAATGAAATAACATTAAAAACTAAATTGAACTTAGATAGATTTTACAAAACATTCTTAACATAAGTAGATTTAAACAAAGGTGTTTTATAACCAACAAAGGATTTTGCAGATGGAAGTCAGGGGGTTAAGAAGACATCTGGTCACTGTTTAGTCTTTGATGGAAGATAGCAGAAAATCCTGAGTTAAGAATTATCAGAGTAAGGGAGATTTCTAACTGTTCATCAAGGCAGACATTGGTTTAAGGACTATGGCTTTAATGACAGTGAGCAACTATTTTAGTTTGGTAACAATCTTTTGAGAGGACAAGCACATTTTAAAGAAATTATTATTTGAAGGTGTAAGAGTAGCTAAGCTTCCCAGTGAGCAAACAAAGAACTTATTTTATGAAGTACCCAGGCATTTAATCAGACACACTGTTACTGCCTTAATGAGATGTGGGTGGGTGGTCAAAAGCAACTCTAAATACACTACTTGAAAGAATATAATAAAGTGCAATTATGTGATTGGCGTCTTCATAAAGAAGCTGTTGCTATGTAAGTAAATATGAAATGTGTCTTATTTTATGGCTGACGATAATAAAGAGAAGGATGAAAAGTGTGGTGGCAGTGAACATACTATGGCATTAGGCGTCTTGTTAATAATCTGCACTTTGAACTGCAATAATATCACATAATCATAGAAATTACAAAGCAAGTGGTCCACGTGGTCATTTGCATCATGCCATTAGCCACACTCAGACTTTACCTTGCTTTTTCAAGAAGAGTAAGCTAGTCATGCTGAGGTGCATTTGTGAATATCCATCTAATTGTCTAACTCCTTTTACTTGATCTACAGTGGAGGTATGTGCCAGAAAGAGGTAATCATTGCATAACAAATCTCTCTCTCTCTCTCCCTCACTCTCTCTCTATACTGTGATTAGTTTGTTTGCTAAAGCTATTTCATCTGTCACACTTGAACATTTTTTGCCAAAAAAAAGCACATGTATCAATATACCAGCAACTCTTTTTGTTCCTTTGTCCCCATAGGGGTCATAATGCTATGAACTGCCATCTACAACTGGATTATTTTACTCTACTGGGAGTCTTAAACTTATTGTAGATTTTACATTGAGAATATCAAGAAACCTAATAACCAATGAGAGCAATTTTCATAATTAGCTGAACTTTGCAGACCAAGAAATCTGATACTCTGGCTGACTCAGAGAAGTTAGGTAAAAGGAATACAGGACTTGAAATTCACAAAATATCAAATTAAAAAAGCTATCATCTCTGTGATTTCTTTATATTTCTGCAAGTATTTTTACGGATCGGGCAGCAAGTGTAAGAAATAAATATATAAAAGTCGCTGCCACCTTTACTGTGGATTCTCACACTTAACAATATTTTCTCACTGTTTCTGTTCTAAGTAAATGGAATTATGATCTGACAGGAAACAATAGGCTTAATTAATCATATCACCCCCCACACACACACACACACACACACACACACACACACACACACACACACACAGTGCATTATGAGCAAAAAGTAGCTTTCCAAGAAAATATACTGTCAGGATATTTTCCCCCATGAGGACATTCAGAGATCAAAAATGTAAAATTAGTAGTAAGTATTTGATGTGCTGCAGACATGACTGGACTGAGTAGAACTCCGTGACAAGGTAAAAAATATTTAAATGTATGTTTTTTCCAGTATCTGTCCACAGTGATCTTTGAAGGAAATAACCAGAAATTTGTAAGAACCAAAATGTGGTTTGTGGCACATTTGCTATCTCTTGCAAGGGCTCATAACAAGTTTTGAGAGTTCAGAGTTGAGGAAGTTCTGCATGCCCAGCAGGTAGCCATGATACCAACTAACCAACAGATGACTGAAATGAGAAACAGGTGAAGAAGTTGAGTGCTGAAGGAGAGAATGTGGTTCAGAGGCTGGTTACAATAGAAGATAAGACATTTAGAAGGAATCTGAGACTAGCTAGTGGAAGGAAAAGACTATCTGAATTTAAGGGAATTTGTGAAAACTAACATTGTAGAATGACAGCATTTACCAATCAGCAAAAGGAATTAAGAATGCATGCAGACTGCTTCTGACTTCTTCAGAGAGAATTTATGTTTAAACAAGAATTTTTCAAGTATAATTTGCAACTATATATGAGAAGGAATAGGGGCATTTGGGGAAGACATTTTTGTAAGGGATCAAATAGCGAATGTGGAACATGCTCCTGGTGTAACATTTTAACAGAGATTGCAGTTTGTTAATATCATAAAGGAGTGCAGAAGACACAGACCGAAGTTTAAGTTGACTTTTCTTGCAGTGATCAGGGTGGCTTCAAGGGAAGCTATGTAGGGCTGTCCATTACAGTTACTGAAACTGGAATGCACAGTAATTAAGAAGGTATACATCTATTCTTTTAATTTTGTTAAATAATTAATTATTTCAGTAAGAGAGATGTATACATAGGATTTTTGACAATTAAAGTTACAGCTCATTTGTTACACGGGTGATATTTTTATTTTGGTAAATATACTAAGGGAGCTACAGAAGACGTTTTTTTAAGATGGGACTATGAAAACAACTGCGAAAATCAATTTTGTGAATATGGGCTCAATATATTCAAGATACAAGTTATTTTTTTTTTAGAAACAATGCAGCTGTAGGCAGGGTAGAGTTTTTTGTTCACTGTATTTTAATAAGTTCTGGAAGCTGTTACACAACCCTGTTTAACTATTACAAACTTTAATTTGAATAAACAGTTACTTAGTGCCATGCAGTAGAGAATGTTAATAATACGTTTGCATTAAGTGCCAGGATTGAAATATGGATTTATTCTACCTGTAATACAGTTGCAGCAGGAATAATGCTGAAGAATGTCTACTTATACTTAATATAATGGCATTTCTTAAAATAGGTGAACATTACTTAATGCTGTTTAACGAGGAATATTTATAACTAAATCTCCATACATCCAATGCCATTGTTGAAATCTGTTTCTTATTCTTTGCTTTACCTTCACTGAAGAAGTATTATGGAAGAATGAGCAACAATATTTAAAATGGATGTACACTTATTAAAGTAGATGAAACAGGAAAAGTGCTCAAAGTGACTATAATGACTAATAGCAATAACTAAGGTATCATTAACACATACATGAATGCATTTTAAAATATAAGTATCATCCAGGGAAGTTATTTTCGATATTAAAGAAAAAAAGCATCTACGAGGCTTTACAAAGCATGAAGCTGGGGGATGTGGAGGCATTAAATAGGATAAAGATAACAAAGTAATGGAGTAAGAATGGCAGATGCACTGTAAAAGAGTGTAGAATGTAATGCAGATATTCAGAAACCAGTTGTTTTTATTCCCTAAAACTCACAAATATTATCAGAGAGAATAACATGGAAAAGATACTAGCATTCAGCTTATAATTTTAAATATATGATGACAAAAATATGGCACCCTGGGTGGGCTGCTGGAGATTTCTAATAGGCAAACTAGCCAAAATGTTTGATGGTAGCAGGGGCACGACAGACTGGCAGGCTGAATGCCAAGGAATGATGTGAGACAGAAAGGTGAATGAAATTTGAGATAATAAACAGGGTTGCACTAGTACCATAGCTACATAAGGGCAAAGGGGACAGCTGTCCTTAGCATAAGCTGTTAAGGGGTATGATCAGCATCACATTTAGAGGCGCCAACTGAGTATAAATCCAATAATGACAGTCATTTTTGCAACTGTGGCTGATATAGCTGTTTAAATTATAAGTGTTTCTTTGCTTGTAGTGTGGGTGTGTGATTTTATTTATAACAATGAGCTAGTATGAGCTCTTTTCTACAGTTTTACAATAACTCTTTTTTTCATTCTTCTCCTTCATATTATCTTTTTTCTTTTTTTGTCCTCAGGAGTGAACCACTCACTGCTCCGAGGCATCAAATGACCTAGTTACAGCTCTGGATTGCACTCGATGTTCCCTGAAAGAAGGTTATTTCACTGGAGTAGTGCAAGCATAAATGGCTTGTATACACTGAAGAAGAGAATATGCAGTGCACTGTAAAGGTAATACAATATAAGAAGATGTAGCAGTAGGAGTGACAGGACATTGTTTGCAGCATTATACTGTTTAAGGGCAGTGCACTCACTGCACTGGGCATGTTTGCCTGTATCACTGAAAGGCATTAGAAATAACTATTATACTGAAGCAGTACAATAGTTTTTTAAAGATTTATTTGTGTTTATTTTTCTTTAGTTTTATTTTTATGATAAGTTGAGTGATGATAGCAACTTCAGCATCTAGATTTGCAATCAACAGGTTAAAGTAGTTTTTAAAGATGTATTTGTACTTGGGTTACTTTAGTTATATTTGTAGGCTAAGGAGCATCATGGTCAAACTGTATTACTTATATTTACAGCAATTATACTTGGATTTTATTTCTTTATTTATTTATTGCTTTTGTTGTTAATTACCAAGGAAATTGTACAATATTTTGTATTTCATTCATTTTCATCAGTGATATATTCTATGTGTGTAAAAAAAAAAAATATATATATATATATATATATATATATATATATGTATGTATTGTAAAAACTGAATGAGTAAAACCAAATTGTTATGAATATGGGCACAATATGGGCACAATACAAAACAGAGAAAGATTACTTTAGTACTAAGACAAAAAAATAATTCATGGATATCTGCTTTAGTGAATGATAACCACTGTCAAGCTAGATCCACCTTTTGAAGGATTTACAGCCTACTGTCCTTAAAAAGGCTGGTAGAGACAGAGGGTGGCTACTATCAAGGCATCCACGACCTCTGTCCTAAAAGCCTTGTGATCCTTTGATCCTATATTCAGTTGTTCATCTTGGGTGGGTTACCTGGGAAAGCTCTGTTGAGTAAAAGCTGGATGTAAAACAAAACGAACAAAAAAAAACTGCCATACATGAACTAAGAATTGCTACACTCATTGTAGGCTCACTGACAGGAGAAGGCTGCACATCCTATGTATCCAAGAGAAAAGAGGAAATGGCAGTGCAGCAAAGCCACTTGGTTTAGGATCCAGAGTCTACTTCTCAGGAGGACAGAATAGAAATGGAGTGGGAACTGTGGTGAAGGAGAGGCTTTAGACGACAGTGAAGGACATCATCAAAATTAGTGACAAATTCATAGCAATCAGACTCCAGTGTAAGGATAGGACACTATTCATATTCTCAGCCTATGCCTCACAGCAGGGTTGTGATAGTGAAAAAAAAGTGCATTCAGGCAGCCATTACAGGACCTACGAGATAAAGCAGGACAACTTGAATTGGTGTTGATAATGGGTAACCTGAATGCACATATTAGGACAGATAGAACAGCATATGAGGACTGCCTGGGTCCACAATGATGGGGCATCAGGAATAATAAAGGAGAGGTCATTCTAGACTTCTGTCTAGCAAATAGCTTGATGGTGGCAAACACATTGTTCAGCAAGAGAGGCAGTCATAAGATCACATGCAAGAGTGGCCAATATCCAACTCAGGTAGACTTCCTCCTAGTAGCAAAAGGCACTGGGGTAGGATCAGTGATTGCAAGCAAAGTCACCCCCAGTAAAACTGTCAGCCCAGAGCACAAACCAGCCTATCATGAAAGAAGAGGAGGAGCCCACCATAGAAGAAGTAAGAGCAACACTAAAGAGAATGAAGTCAGGGAAAGTAGCAGACTCAGATGAGGTCCCAGCAGATCTGATCAAAATGCTGGGTGAGAGAGGGGAGAAATGGCTCCTGAGGTTTTTCATAGCAATATGGAAAGAAGGATGTATGCTGTATCCCAGATGACTGGAGAATAAGCATACTAGTGTCACTGTACAACAACAAAGAGGACATTTACAACTGTGGCACTGCAGAGATATTATCCTCCTGTCACACTGCATGAAAGTTCTGTAGAGGGTAATTGATAAATGAGTATGTAGGGCAGAAGAAAGTAAGATGGGAGATGAGAAGTTCAGAGACATATATCAGAATGTAGCACAACCAAAGTGATGTTCGCAGTGAGACAGATAGTTGAGAAGAAGCTAGAGATGAGGAAAGAGTCCAACTGGGCATTCCTAGACTTGGAGAAAGCACATAACAAGATCCCAAAAAAGCTGATTTGGGGCAGTATTGAGATGGTTTGAAGTCCCAGTAACATTGGTAGAATTAATGTAGGCTATGTACAAGGCAAGAGTAACATAAATACAAACAGTGTCCAGTCTCATAGACATACCTCTCAACCTGGAAACATCAAAAATCTGGACAAAGGCCCATGAAAAATAGGTGCAAATTTGTATGCTGATTAACATAAAATCTACATACATAATTATGTAACCCCACCCACTCCAGTAGAATTGTGGGATACCAACTTTCAAACACAAACTGAAGAGCAGACAACCAAAATATGGCTCCAGACCTGGTAGTAAATGGTTATCATTTTTTTTAAATGTGTAGCAATGATGTTCACTGGGAAGGGAGAAGATGATGAACCTTAGGATTTTGTTTTTGGTGACTTGCAGTATGTGGGTTTTGTGGTAAAGGTAGGGCATTCAATGCAGACAATTTTCTTATTTTAGCAAAATAATATTATAGTTTGCTAGGACCTCCAAAAGTCATTCTCCATGGCCTACTGATCAGTAGTGTAGCTAGAGTTTGTGCCACCCAGTCTCTGTCTGAGTTTGCCACCCTTCCATCCTCACAAAATCATGGTCGAATGGGACACCCCCATACAAAGCCCTCCCCCCTGCAGTCACTCCAATGTCCCATTACTTGGCTATTTTGCCCCATTTACCATAAACACTGTACTGTGAACACTGTTTTACTTCTACAATGATTATTTGGATTTAATTTAAAACTTTTATTTTACATTTTATAGCAAAATCACTAACAGATATCTGCTAAACAAAGCAATACAGTCTCACAATGAAAATAGACTTAACATTAAAACTTCTCTGCCCTTGAAAGTGAACTCACATTCATTGAAACAGCATTGAAACCTACATTCAAAGAAAATGCATCTGGTCAGTGGCGGATAAAGATGACCTTTGGGCTGTTTTCAAATTATAGGCCCCTGACACACGAAATATGTTTTCTTCGCTACACCTTCCTGATCGTATTAAATTATATTCCTTGTATAATACAGCACACTTGTTAGAGCGTGTTTTTAAATTTATTGTTTTGAACATTTTTCCAGTAAACAATGAAACAAAATGCATGAACCAATAATGGCACAACTGCTCAATTCAGAACATTTCCATCATAAAACTCTACTATCTATATAACCCCACCCACTCCAGTAGAATTGTGGGATACCAACTTTCAAACACAAACTGAAGAACAGACAACCAAAATATGGCCCCAGACCTGGTAGTAAATGGTTATCATTTTTTTTAAATGCGTAACAATGATGTTCACTAGGAAGGGAGAAGATGATGAACCTTAGGATTTTGTTTTTGGTGACTTGCAGTCAATCCACCAGTATCTCTGCAGAAGTAAAAGTTATCAAAATAATTCCACATTAAAGAGATCTGTAACTAATGAAGAGGTTGCTGCTAGCAAACAACTTTATATTTCATTGTTTCATCTACAAATAAAATGCCTGTTGCCCTTGAGGAATAAATTGCCTGTTACATTAAAAAAATGATAGGCTACTAATATTGCAATAGGGAATGGATGGCAAACTGATAACAGGTTCATAGTTACTTGGTATCTCTGCCAAAGAGGACATTCTCAGGACTGCGGTATCCAACCCCTTTAAAAATACAACACAGTACAGTATCAGCAATCCATCTGCATACTGTGGGAGTAGAACCCACAGCCTTCTGCATCAAAAGCAAGTATTCTACCTGTTGTGTTACTAACACAAACAAACTTGGTATAAGTAGCACTAAACTTCTCTGCCCCTGAAGAACTATGCAGCACAAGAAATCTGGAAATAGCCTAAATTTATTGGGGTGGGAACAAAGGCCCAGAACCAAGGACACATTTTAAACATTGCTTGTATAATCTTAGAAAAGTTGCTAGAATAAATGTTTTGTGCTACCATGTGTTTCCTGAAATATAAGAAGACTGAAACATAAATAACTATCATTATTTAGTGAATTCAGTTCTCATTAATTTGCTAGAAAGCCACAAATTTTAAGAGGAATGGACCAAAGACCCAAACATTTGAAACATTGAACACAAGTGGTGGTGTGGGTAGGGAATTCAGGCTCTTGCTCCTTGTACTCAAGGTACAGGGTTTGAGCCTGAGTAATACTAACCACCAGGTATACTTGCCTGGGGTATTTTACACACACACACACACACACACACACACACACACACACACACACACACACACACACACACACACACACACACACACACTCTCACACTCTCTCTCTCACACACACACACACACACATGACTTACAAGCCTTAATGATAACACACAAACACATGGGACTTATAAGCCTTAATGATAACACACAAACACATGGGAATTATAAGCCTTAATGATAACACACACACACACACACACACACACACACACACACACACACACACACACACACACACACACGACGTATACGCCTTAATGATAACACACACAAGGGACTTATAAGCCTTAATGATAACAAGCAAACACATGGCAGTTATAAGCCTTAATGATAACACACACATGGGACTTATAAGCCTTAATGATAACACACACAAGGGACTTATAAGCCTTAATGATAACACAGACACACACACACACACACACACACACACACACACACACACACACACACACACACACAGAACTTATAAGTCTTAATGATAACACACACACACAAACAATGTCACTTATAATGGCTTAATGATAACACACACACCAGGGACTTATAATGTCTTAATGATAAAATAATGCTTAATACCATGAAATGATAAATTAATTGCACACAGCCAGCCATCAGATAAACTAAATGCACATAGCCAGCGGATAAATTAAATACACACACAAACATAGCCAGCAGATAAACTAAATGCACACACACGGTTGAGTGGCCGAAAGTTATGCCACTGAGCAGAATTACACACAGTCTTGGCCAGCATATAAACTAAATGCACAATGGTGAACTTATAATGCCTTAACGGTAAAATAATGTCTTAATGCCATAACAATTACATGCACACAGTTAAAAAGTTCTTGGCCAGACTTACAATCGATGCAGACTTATGATAAAATAAATTAATTGCATGCTTAGCCAGCAGATAAAACTTATGATAAAATAAATTAATTGCACACTTGGCCAGCAGTTAAAATAAAGAGAAAATATGCACAACAATGATTCTGATTAGAGTGGCCAGACGAAACTTTATGGGCCCATTAAATAATAGTTTTCTTACCTGGAGACTGGGACATGTGGGCAGACTCTGCAAAACTTGAGTTATGCACATCTGCTGCCATTGCTGTTATAGTCCCTATTTCCCTCTGAGTCCAACTGGCAGTAGCTGATGTCATCACACACACCCCTGTAGGCGTACGTGTGGTGACATCAGCCATAAATTTAAAGTGGTAATACAAAAAAAAAAAGTGACGGTGAATTTCAGAAATTAAGGAGGCACTCGGGAATTCATGGCACCCCAATATTTTGCCCTCAAAACCAGTAAATACCAAGGAATTTGGTACGGTTGAGTGGTGTGCTAATACAGGTGTTCCCTGTGGAAATGTGTGTGCATCAGGGTTCAGCTCTGTGCCCACTATTGTTCATACTAGCAAAGGGCTACATTAGCAAACAAGTTGCAGGGGACAGATCAGCAAAGTTTCTGTATGCAGACAATGTGGTATTACAGGCAGACTTTGAGCAACAACTTCAGCAAAGTATAGGGGAATGGAATGCAAAACTACAGGCACATGGGTTGAAACTGAGTACAGATAAAACAGTTGTAATGGCAGTTAATGGGGAAACATAAGAAACTGGGAATTGAGATAAAAGGGAAAACAGTGGAACAGGTTATCAGCTTCTAGTATCTGAGAGGGGGTAGTTGAGGGGGAGGGAAGTCTGAATGAGTGGTCAGAGCTAGAATCAGAGGGGCTGTAGCCAACTGGCACAGACTGTTAGGAGTAGTACACGACAGAAGAATGACAAATAAACTGAAAAGCAAGGCAAACAAAACAGTGGTATGGCCAGTACTACTGTATAGTACAGAATCCTGGACAGTAAAGGCAGAACAGTTCAGGAAGCTAGAGGTGATAGAGATGAAGTGCGTGAGATGGGTGATAGGATGCACACCGTGGAACAGATGAAGAAATGAGGGCATCAGAGCAAAAGCCAAAGTAGCTACAAATGCAGAGAAGGTCAAAGAGAACAGATTACATAGTTTGGGCACATATGCAGAAAAGCAAAAGACAATCTGGTGAGGAAGATTTGTGACAGACAGGAAGAAAGCAAGAGGAAATAAGGAATTCAGTGAAGAGGTGGCTGGATTGTGTGAGAGAAGACGTGTGACAGTCATACATGACTGTCAAAGACAGTAGGAGAGTGGCAGTGACTCAAGAGAGATGGCACTAATTGGCATGACACCCAGACCCCATTCAGAAAATGGGAAAAAGGGAATTGATGATGATGATGATATATAAAGTCAGTTCATGGACATGAAAAGTGTGATTTCAAACAGTAATTGCAAGCAGACTGTCTGGCTAAAGAGATAATGTAGGGCCAGATTCCAGAAGACTTGCTCTCAGTGTAAGTGACAACTTACACTGAGAGCAGGTCTTTTGGAATCTGGCTCATAGTGTAAGCCTGTTTATAGAAAAGCTTTGCACTGAAGTAAGTCACTTACACTGAGAGCAAGTCTTTCAGAATCAGGGCAAGCTGACACTGACAGCAACTCTTTTGGAATCTGACCTGTAGTAGATACTGTAGAATCCCACTATTTGGACTTCAAGGGACCTGGCAAAGTAGTCTGTTATATCCAACATCCACTATATCCAGAGGTGGTCTTGTCATGCACAAGGATATACCTACAGGGCTCCTTGCTATGATGCTGCACCCTAACATGGGGGCATCCATTTATGGGAGGACAGTAGGGACAATGTGGACATGTGGACAGGGGGAGGGCTCCAAAAGTATCAATAAATGCTATAATATTTTTGCATGTACAGTACTGTAATGTATTACTGATAAGCAAAGTAATCACTCAGTCAACAGAAAATCTTGCACTTGTGACTTTATTGCACCTTACACTGAGATTATGTGTTAGGTGTTATCAAGCGATAAAATTTTTACATGTATGTACTGTCGTGTATTAATGATAAGCAACGTGATCAGTCAGTTTCTTATGCACTGCATTTCTTTCTGCAGTTTTAGCCACATATGCATCTAATTTGCCACTGCAAGTCATCAGGACATCTGACTTGGCTGCATCACTGGTGTTATGTTCAGTGTAATGCAAAATTTTTAGTGCCATTTTTGCTTCACATGTTGATGGCAGAGGTGCCACTGGACCCTCATCATCACTGGATTCATCATCCCATTGGGCACAATTGACACCTGCAGACTTTGCCTTAACTTCTGCTATGATGTCTTGCTCAGTCAGTACAGAATCTGTCAGGACTTGCTCATCAACTACAAATAATTCTTCCAATGAGATATTGTGGTCCAGGAAGTGCAGTTCTATCAGTCATTCAAAAATGTTGCCACAGCCAGGGGCAGCTGTATAACTGGGTAGTTCTGGATGATCATTTGTTCATGACAAACCCCACCATCTTAAAACAATTGTTGATGTAGCAGCTGTTATTTCATTCTCCCAAACTGAACTTGTGTAACTCAAGACTCTGGAGTAAATCAACTGCAAAACTGTCCAGACTGCTGTTCTCAATAGCCATGATATGTTTCCACAGAAGTCACTTTCTGTACAGAACTTTAAAATTCTGGATAATTCCTATGTCACATGGCTAAAGCTGCCTGGTACAGCTGTGTGGCAGAAACTCCAGTTGTATTGCTTTAAGTTATTGGGCAACAACTGGATCATGTGCACTACAGTTATCAATGATCATCAGTACATGCCGTTTTTCCTTGACAAATTTTCTATCCAGTCCTATCAGCCACTCACTGAATAGACTGCCTGTCATACATGCTTTGCAGTTGCTTCTGTACTGTTCTGGCACTGACTTTACACTCTTGAAACATCATGGATTGGCAGACTTACCATAGGTTCATAGGTTGGTACTAGGCTATCGGCCCTAAGGCCTATGCAAGCTTAGCCATAACAATTCCCTGGAAATTTCTTCCCACAATATTTACTTCTCTGGGCCCCTGTCTAGTAGGGTGACTGACATGATCCCCGGGGTGAATTTCCTATCTCCCATCCAATCATCAAGGTTCCTTTTGAAGAGGGCCAATGAGGCGCTCTGCTTGACATGTATGGGCAGTCTATTCCAGAGTATGGGGAGTCTCTGGGTCAGGAACCTATCCCTCCAGCATGTTCTGTTCATTGTGATGATAAGGTTTAGATCCCTGGAGTGTGTGGCTCTGAGGGATTGGGATTTCTTTAAGTGGAGCATGTCCAACAGCTCAGGGTTTGACATGGCCTTGTATGTTAAGCAGAGATTGCCTCTGAGTAGACAATATGCCACAGAGTATAGCTGGAGTTTTTTGACACGGTCAGCATATGGCATCTGCTTTAGGCCTGTGATTCTTTTAGTGAGGTATTTCTGTGGCCTTTCCAGCTGTTGCAGATGTCTTGTGAGGTACATACCAAATGAGGCATTATACTCTATAATGGGTCTAATGAGGGATGAGTACAGTGGGACAATGACCTCCATTTTTCTGGATGAAAAGCCCTTAGTGATGAGGTGTGCCACATAGAAGGATTTCCTGACTGTTGTGGCGATGTGGTTATCGAAAGTGAGACCACTGTCCACTTGTGTCCCTAAGTCTCTCATCACACTTTTGATGTTTAGTGTCCTGCCACCTATATGGTAGTTCATGGGTACATGTTTTTTTTCCAAAGGGAATAACTATACATTTCTTGGCATTAAGCTTGAGCCCATGGTTCTGGCACCAGGCATCTGTTTCTGTAAGGCCCTTTTGTAGAATATCCACATCATTTGAGGATTCAATAATGGCTCCCAGTTTGCAGTCATCTGCAAACTTTGTTAGCCAGAGTCCCTTAGTGTTGGCCTGTACTTCAGAGAAGTAGATGCCAAACAAGAGTGGTCCCAGGACTGAACCCTGAGGTACTCCACTTGTCACTTGTCTGGAGTTGGATTTGGAGTCGGCTTCTGTTACAGTCTGGGTTCTGTCAGTAAGCCAGTTGGCAACCCATCAAGTGACGTAGGGATTTATGCCCAGCTTAGTAAGTTTATCTATGATTCCAGAGTGGGGGATGGTGTTGAAGGCCTTGGCAAGGTCTAGATAGGCTGAGTAGACCACCTTACCCTCGTCCACAGCTCTGGAGACTGATTCGAAGAAGTCAATCAGATTCAGGAGACAAGATTGGCCCTTCACAAACCCAAGCTGGGTGAGGTCCAGTGTTTGAAGGTTGCCAATGTCTTTGTCTATAAGTTCCATGATAATGCGTTCCATGCCCTTGCAGATCAGGCTTGTCAGACTGATGGGACAGTAGTTCCTGGGATCCAAGGTGGATCATCCCTTGTGGAGCGGGATAACTGTAGCTGTGCGCCACTCAGTGGGCACGAAGCCTGAGGTGAGGCTATGATTAAACATGACACTTAGGTGGGGTGCCAGTTCATTTTGTAGTTCATGTAGTACACAGTACAATGGCTAACAGTGGCAGCTTTTCAGATATATATCCATATTCACACAAAACAATTAAGTAAGACACTCTTTACTTCTCTTGCTGCTATGGCAAATGTTGCCTTTGAATGTCCTTGTGCAGTCCAGCAGAAGCTTAAAGGACAGACCTGTTTCATCTGCAATGAAGATTTATGTTCAACATATTGGTCTAGCAGCTGTGGTAGTTTATTTTGCAGCCAGTCCTTGGCCAATTCATGTGGAACAGACCCGATTCTCCAATCAGAATGCAGAAGATAACAGCTTGGCGTTTCTTAAACCAATCCAGCCAGCCATTCCTGCAGTTAAAGTCACTGTGACCAAATCCACTGGCAAAACTAGATGCCTTCTCTTTTAATATTGCACCAGACACAGGCGCACCAACTGAACATGCTTGCTTTGACCAAAGGAAAGGAGCATCTTCAATGTCATCATATGTAGAATTCTGCATTTTATTGTTACTGTCAGCACACTGCCAGGAGGATTTGTATTTCCCATGGTTAATCCAAATGTCACTAACTATTGACTTACTAAAACCATACTCACATATGATGTCAGCCTGTGTTTTGTTTTTATTTTCTATTAAAAGACATTTTCATGTTTTAACTCTAGAGTTATTGAAAGCCACTTTGAACTAGATGAATTCTCTGCCATTTCACACAAAACAGCACATACGTGTAAATGATGTGCATGTGTATTCAACCATAACCAAATAAGACAAGCCTATCAGCAGTCTGTTATAAGCGAAATTCCCTTATAAGCAAGTTTGCTATATCTGACACCTTTTCTTCACATTTATGTGAGTGTGCAGCCAGTACCTGTGGATCTTAACCGTTATAGTCGATACTCCGTTATAACAAGATTGTGCTTTATAATACTGCATTTATTAATAGCACTGAAGAAAGAAGCAGAAGCTGTTGTGATGACTGACTTTGAATTTTTCATCTTCTAAAAAAAATTTGGTAGTGGGAACTGAAAATAATGAATGCAAATGATGTAGATTTAAATTATGCTTATATATGATGTTTTGTGTTTTACTTGGGGGGGGGGTCCCTTCAAGCTGAACATCATTTGCTTTAGCATTTATCATTGCCTCTTAGTCCTCCACTTATACCACATGATGGGACAGAGAGACGGACTGATGAATGCTGCTTTACCATGAAATTATCCCCTGGCTGAGACCATCCTTGATGGCCAAGGAGGAGCTTTGGAATGCAGCTAATAACTGGCATTGTCACATACTCTGACAGTACAGCTTTTTACTTTCAAACCCTAACCTTTCCCCAGCATGCTGATGTCTCCATTGTAGGCAGCGTGAGCCAAGAGGTGTGGCCCGTGTGAGAATATGTCTACCCCTCACCTTAGTGCAGCCACACCTCCTCCACCTACCCACATATCAAAGCACAAATAACTTCACATAGTCCTAGCCTCCACCAAGATTCAAGAGAGAACCATCCATTAAGCTGCTTCCCCCCACGATGGTTACACTCATTCTCCCTGCTACCATAATCCCCTAAGCCTCTAATCAAACTCAGGTCGGCTTTACTGTGGTCAGGGCTTCATATCTCTGTATTACCAGCTCTGTTATTATATGTTGTGATGCTTCAAGATCAACAAAGAAGATTTCTGTAATATGAACAGAAGGCGCTAGTAAAGTGACGATAGATTAAAATGTAACCAACCACTGCTATTTTATTATGTCTCCACTGACATGATTACAATATAATACTCCAAAAAATAGAAAACTAAACTGTAGAAATGCAGCCTAGTCTCATCCTACTTTGCAGCACAGAGGGAACAATGTTCTTATTTTGTCCCAGATGACCTGAGTTTGATTAGCAGCTCAAACACTGGAAGGGCTGGAGTGAGCTGGATGGGAATAAGTGGCCAATGCTGACATGCTCAACATGGGGGGACAGAGACAGTTAAACCCAATGTACCACTGACCCCTAAAGTAGTGTTGGAGAACATCAGGAACAGCTATCAGGTCAGTGTGGCTTCCTGTCTCATTGAAGACAGAAATTCATGCACATAGTGCAGAAGCATGCATGGAACCTTCCTAAAGAAACAATATACATATGACACAGACTGAAATGGGGAGGGGGTTGATTTTTGAAGGAGGCCTGCATGACCGCTTGATCCCTCATACCCAATGCTCGCCTCCAGAGGAATAAAAGGGCAGTACAGACTGAAAGATCACTTGCATCAGTAAGGGAACAAATGCACCGTACGGCTTTCACCTTGCCATGGCAAGGAATGGGCCTGGCTCTTGCCCTTCCCATCAAAGAAATATTGTATTGTAGGGGACCCATTAAGGGGATTGTATATGGAAAGATACAGCCGAGTCCCTTTGAAAATAAACAAACTTTAGTGCCTTATAGATGCAGGTATGGCACTGACGGGTGTCTATAATGCAGGCTATATTGCACTTGCTGTTTATTTCTTTTTATCCATTTATTTGGTTCATCTCTTGTTCTTAGTGCTTGGATGGCTATAGCTTGTAAGATTCTACCTCACCTCCCACAAAACAGACTGAGATAACCACATTCAATTGATTTCTCTGTGAATTGCAGTTAGATCCACAAAAAATTCTCAGTTAGGAAGATTAAACTAGGTGCAGCCCTCATTATAAAATGGCTGGAATATTATTGACGAATTGCAGATTTCTCCTATTCTTGTGGTTGTTCGCTAATGTTTTAGGCAGCTGCATTGCTGTTGTCTTCATTCTGATTCCTATACCTACTGCTATACCTGTTTTAAATCAATAAATATGTATTGAAAGTCTACTGAAAGGGATACCTATGACTCTAAGATCTTGTTATTTACTTATTTCCAGTTTGTTAACCAGGTAGGTAGACTGCTCATGAGACCCTTTTCAGCCATAACCTGAGCCCTAGTTATCATTTTGTGAAATCACTCCCCTTCAACTATTTAAATTTATTGGTCATCCTACTGTATTCCATAGTACCAGAATACAAAAGTGACCACCCCCTTTCAGTCTATCTTGCTGTTTTAAAAAATAGTGACTCCCCACTAAAACTTAACTTTTTAGACAGGTAAAACTTAAGTTACCTACTTTCACATCTAACTTCTCTAGTGCACACTGCAGTGTTTAGGATAAACATTTTTTTTCATCTTATCTTTAAGCATCCCTGTGACTAGCACTTGCTCTAATACCTGCTGAAAAGCACTAGGAAGCCTTAAACTGATACAATCACTCAACTCTCCTTGTTAATAAGGAGAAATTAATCATAGGCACTAAACAGCCTATAATTGCAAAATAGCTTGCTAAGGTAAGGGAAAACAGCTCCTGTACTTTACAAAAAAAAGCACCAAACCAGGCATGGCCAAGGGTCAGCTTCCAGTGATTTCTCCTGTCCACTTGGTGAATATGGGCATACTGGGGCAAAGCAGCAACTGTCTCATGTAAACAGACAACCCTCTCCTCCTACCACCCAACACTACAACCTGTGAGAGATGCACTTACATAGCCAAACTGGAAGCAAAGCTCCCTCCATCCAAGATTGTGCTGACAGTCAAGAGGAGAAGGTTAACACCCGCACTACACCTCAAGCAACATATAGCCCTTCTAAACCCACACCACCAACACCCACACATAGCAACACTAAATCCACATATGTGGAGGCTCTTAACTGTAACCTGCCCAAGCAACAAGGACCTCCGAAGCTGAAATGCAAACAAACACCAATCACAACCAAAGTGTCACAACCCCAGTATGCCACCCAGCAACAGCCCCTAAGGCAAGACAATGTACCTAACACTTTAGTCATAGGTGACTCTATAGTCAGGCATACTGATGTCCCACTCACCAGGCTGAACAAGGAGAAAATTACAGTCAGCTGCCTGTCGGGTGCCAGGATCTGCCACATAACACATGCACAACAAGTACAAATATGACTCTGTCATTGTCCATGTTGGAGTGAATGACTTGAGATGTACCTCCCTGGACTACATGAAAAGAGACATAAAAGAGCACTCGGATCATGTGGCCCAGGCAGGTATGACCCTAGCCCTGAGTAGCATCCTGCCTTCGCCCAGAATGATACCACAATATAAGGACAAAATGATTGACTTCAACAATTGGCTAAGCTTCTGGTGTCATTCAAAGGGGATCCAGTATCTGTCTGCCTGGGATGACATGATTGACAGACCATGATGCTTTGCCAGAGATGGTCTGCACCTGTCGCCCCTGGATTCAGGTTACTGGCTAAGGCTCTTGCCACCCCTATAGTGCCTTTTTTAGGCAAAGTTCAAAGGACAAAACCACCACTGTAACAGGTACAAGCATGCAAAATTAGAAGGTAATGCTACTCAATCCTAGAAGTCTAAACCTCAAAATGCACTCTCTCGAGGCACTCCTAAAAATGGAGAACATCAACATCTGTGCAGTAACTGGGACCTGGTTCAAGGCTCCAGAGAGCACCCCTGCAATACCAGGCTACAACTCTTACCACACTTTTCGGCATCCAAACCAGGATCAAAACACTAAAGGTGGAGGAGTGTCCATATTCACCAAGGATATTCACACCACCAGGCTAGTTGCTCAACACAATGCATCTGAAATTCTCCAAGTGCAACTAACACCAATTAAGACTGCAATCCAAATTGTAACTTGCTACAGATCCCCCACCATGCCCCAAGGTTCTCACTACACCTTTCTAAACATACTGGAAAATATTAAGATACAAAGAAAACCCCTAATACTGAGTGACTTCAACTACCCTGCCATTAACTGGGAAAGCTACTCATGTACCAACACCTTTGCCCAACGGTTCTTGGAATTCATAAATTCCAATGCCCTGGATCAACTAATCCATTGTCCCACCAGGGGCTCCAATATCCTAGACCTGGTCATTACCAACATGAGAAATCGATGCTCCACAACTGTGGTCACCCCCTCGTTGGTCAGGTCAGACCATAAGCTAATCACACTCAACATTCACATCTCATCCCCAACCCCCAGTAAGGAAACTTCCATAAAAAACTTCTCCAAAGTCAACTTTATGCTACTCAAGTCAGAAGTGACGAACTTCATGACATCCATGCAAATGGGAACTGAAAGTTCAACTGCTGAGACCTACACTAAGGCACTGTACGAGCACATCCACTCATGCATGAATCGTGCCATCCCAAATAGAGCCAAGATGCTCTCCTCCAAAAAAATGAAGCCAATCTGGTGGTCCCCTGCCATAAACAAACTTTACAACAAAAGTAATAAACTGTTGCAGAAAAGAGGAAAATCCCAGGATGCAAAAAAACTCCCTTACCAGCCTCACTAAGAAGCTGTGATTCCTCATAAAATCCAACAAAGCTAGTTACGAAAATAAAATTTCCAAAGATTCCAAAGACAACCACAAGGCATTCTATAACTATGTTAAGAATCTAAATGGCAATGCTCATATCTGCTCTGAGCTACAATAGAATGGCATTAAATATACTGAGCCCAAGGATATTGCCAATATCCTGGCAGATTGATTCAGTGTCAACTTCACTCCCCTCTCACCCCCTAAATGGCCCATCTCAATACCGGAAGATTGCCAAATTCTGGTAATAATGTCCACACAGGTAAAAAACGCACTCTCCAAAGCTAAGAATACAGCATCCAAGGGACCAGATGACATACCGGGCTGTGTACTACATGAACTACAAAATGAACTGGCACCTCACCTAAGTGTCATGTTTAATCATAGCCTCACCTCAGGCTTCATGCCCACTGAGTGGTACACAGCTACAGTTATCCCACTCCACAAGGGGGGATCCACCTTGGATCCCGTGAACTACCACCCCATCAGTCTGACGAGCCTGATCTGCAAGGCCATGGAATGTATTATCATGGAACTTATAAACAAAGACATTGGCAACCTTCAAACACTGGACCCCACCCAGTTTGGGTTCGTGAAGGGCCAGTCTTGTCTCCTGAACATGACTAACTTCTTTGAATCAGTCTCCAGAGCCGTGGACGAGGGTAAGACAGTCCACACAGCCTTTCTGGACCTCGCCAAGGCCTTTGATACCATCCCCCACTCTGGAATCATAGATAAACTTACTGAGCTGGGCATTAATCCCCACATCACTCAATGGGTTGCCAACTGGCTTACTGACAGAACCCACACTGTAAAAGTAGCAGACTCCAAATCCAGCTCCTGACAAGTGACAAGTGGAGTACCTCAGGGTTCAGTCCTGGGATCACTCTTGTTTGGCATCTACTTCTCTGAAGTACAGGGCAATACTAAGGAACTCTGGCTAACAAAGTTTGCAGATTGAATCTCCAAATGATGTGGATACTCTACAAAAGGGCCTTACAGAAACAGATGCTTGTTGCCAGAGCCATGGGCTCAAGCTCAATGCCAAGAAATGTATAATTATCCCCTTTGGGAAAAAACATGTACCCGTGAATTACCACATAGGTGGCAGTACACTAAACACTGAAAGTGTGATAAGAGACTTAGGGACACAGGTGGACAGTGGTCTCACCCTCGATAACCACATCGCCACAACAGTCAGGAAATCCTTCTATGTGGCACACCTCATCACTAAGGGCTTTTCATCCAGAAAAAAGGAGGTCATTGTCCCACTGTACTCATCCCTCATTAGACCCATTATAGAGTATAATGCCCCATTTGGTATGTACCTCTCAAGACACCTGCAACAACTGGAAAGGACGCAGAAATACCTCACTAAAAGAATCACAGGCCTAAAGCAGATGCTCTATGCCGATCACCTTAAAAAACTCCAGCTATACTTTGTCGCATATCGTCTACTCAAAGGCGATCTCTGCTTAACAGACAAGGCCATGTCAAACCCAGAGCTGTTGGACATGCTACACTTAAAGAAATCCCAATCCCTCAGAGCCTCATGCTCCAGGGATCTAAACCTTGTCATCACAATAAACAAAACATGCTGGAGGGATAGGTTCCTGACCCAGAGACTCCCCAGACTCTGGAATAGACTGCCCATACATGTCAAGCAGAGTGCCTCTTTGGCCCTCTTCAAAAGGAACCTTGACGATTGGATGGGAGAAAGGAAATTCAACCCGGGGAATCACGTCAGTCGTCCTGCTAGACAGGGGTCCAGGAAGTAAATAGTGTGGGAAGAAATAGCCAGAGAATTGTTATGGCTAGGCTTGTATAGGCCCTAGGGCCGATAGCCTAGTACCAACCTATGAACCTAAGCCAAAATAAAAATGCAAGTGTACAAAACAGGAACATGCAATTTATGATAATTTTACATGGTATAGGGTAATATTGTCAGTTAAATGCAAATTATTAAGTTCGAGATTCACACAATTAGCCATTGTCTTGGAAGCATAAACATCTTGATTCAGTAAACATCATTTTGTATGTTTCTAATGTATCTTGTCTTATTTTTATTGGGAGTTAATGCCAAACTGCTCTGCCTATTTTAGAAAATGCATTTTCACCTGTGATAGTTTTCATGCAGGGTCTAATATTAAACTGTCACAGCTTCTTCCTAATTTTCTCTCTCAGCTTATAATTCTGTTGCTTAATTTGCAGCTTTCTGTTCAGAGGGGGGCAGTGCCACATTTTCAATACTGTGAAAATAAGTGAGGCTATGAGCAACGTTGCTCTTCGTGTGACAAGTAGCTTGTGGAACATATTCAAGAGTTGGCAGTGATGAGTGAGTCAGTGAGTTTGCTAGCAATACAGATTTACAGATTTTATTAACTGCAGTTTGAATTTTATGTGTTTGAACTAGAGTGTAGAGCTACAAAAGGGAGGCCATTCAATAATTAAGGGATAAGTCTATTTGCAGCTATGCCCCTGCGGGCTGTGGCTGTAAGATAGTGCGAAATCTTATCACATAGTTTTCCTTGGTATAGAGTTTTTTTGATAATACTGTCAGTACGATCTGTTAGTGAAAGCACTGGGTCAAGATTCAGCACCAGGTATATCCACTCTCTGTGGCTACTGGAAGAATGTTACCTGCTATTTCAGTAATTGTAATAGATGTGCTTTTGGTCAAATCTTTGAGGTGTGCTGAATATCAGTGCGTTAGCTTTATGAGGATTATTTAGGCGTCATAGGTGACTCCCAGTCCAATGGTATAATTTTGTAAAAGCCTTCTGTAGTTTTTGTTAAAGAGTTATGAAGTCTTTACTTGCTTCAAGCAGAAGGAGATTATCAGTGTAGATGACCATAATGAGCTGGCCTTGGTCAGAAGACCTAGTACTGATCCTTGACAGATGCCAGTAGTAATGGTACCTTGGTTACAGGAGCAGCTTCCTGCATAAGCCTGAAATGTCTGTTTTGCAGGAAGATGTCAAACCATTTAATAGTATCTGGAGAAAAGTTACAATGCTATAAATGGGCATATTCCTTTTTATTTCCATTTGAAAAACCCAGTCTGTACTTTGTGTAAGTGAAACATGGTCAATAGTATAGAAACTGTTTATGCACTATAAGGCTGCTCTCTATCCAAACTAGGTTTTCTTCCTGGGATGACAAACTGAACATAATCTGTACCCAGCCTGACTGACATGGGCATCTTGAGACAATGTAGGAAATGTCTTACGCTGTCAGACAACTACCTATTGCTCAAACAGCAGAAAGCAGTGTGTAAGAAATGTACATGTATAATGTAACTAGACACCAAATTCTCACACAGAAACAGCACTGATACCAGGCTTGTCAGCATTTCCCCCCAAGCATAGCTTCCACTACCCACATAAAGCACATAATCTATCAGATGCAAAGGTTCTAAAACTTAACTTGCCCAAACCACAAAGACCTGTGAAACACAATAAGGGCATTAAACACCCTCAGAAACACTCCAAGTCTGTAGGGCTTACCATCTCATTTAGTACTTGGGTCCCAGTGTCAAAGATGTTGCGCCCTTAAAGCAGGCATCTACCCAACCAAATATTCTAGTCATAGATTACTGCATTGTAAGACATACTGATGCACCACTCACCAAGCTGAGTAAGGAAAGGGTGACAGTCATTTGTTTTTCTGGTACCAAGATTCATCAGATCATGCACGCACTCAAGTCTTTAAACGTTAAGTACCTATGTGGCTCTGTCATGGTAAATGTAGGTATATAAAGTTTGAGATGCACATCCCTGGACTATATGGAGAGACAGACATGAAGGAGCTCTCAGACCATGTGTCCCAGGTAGGTATGAGCAGCATCCTGTTTGCCCCAAAGATAATGCCTCAGTAAGAGAACAAAATAATTGAGTTCAGTAATTAGTTTAGATTCTGTTGTCATTTGAAAGGGGTACAATATTTGTCAGCTTGGAAGGATATGATTGACAGACCATGCTTCTTTGTCAGGGATGGTCTGCACCTGTCCCTTCTAGGCAGTCAAATGTTGACTAAAACGTTGTCCACCCCACACTGCCTTTTTTTAGACAATGCCAACCAGATAAACCTACCAACATAATGAAACAAACAAAGGGTGCTACTGATTAATGCTAGCAGCATTAAAAAAAAAAAAACTCCACTACCTGCAAGCACTTCTCACCTTGGATGATGCAGACAAGATATGATTTAAACTGCTAGCAAGTACTCCAACTGTGCAGGGATATAATGCATTCCACATATTTAGACCAGGCACTACGCATGGAGGGGGAGATAAAGGTGAAGTTGTGTCAATCTTCATATGAAGAGACTCACTTCAAGGCTGGTAAATCAGCATGATGCCCTAGAACGTCTTCATGTCCCATTCACCAGCTGTAAAGTTCTTTACCATATTCTAGCTAGCTACAGAATGTCCACTATTACCAAGGGATGTCATAGTGCTTAGTTATATGAACTGGAGTCACTTAGCATTAATCCCAATACCATCTTCCTGGGTGATTTCAACTACCTAGCTATAGTCTGGGAAACATATATCACTCTAGTGTGCAATCCCAGAGTTTACTTGACTGCATTAACACAGATGCCTTGGACCAACTAGTCAAAGAATCCACTAGGAAAAACAACATCCTAAAGCTTGTCCTCACAAATATGGGGGAATTATGCTCCATCCCTTGCATAACATTCTCATTCATCAGATCTAACCACAAAGTAGTCTCCTTTCTGAATAAAACTAAAACCTGAGATCCCTCCTGTCTCTGGAACCTTTAGAAATTTCTCCATGGCAAACTTCCTACTTTTAAGTGTACCCTGCCATGTTTCAACCCCCCCCCCCCAAACTCAGGAAACTCAACTGTCAATGGGGAAACGTACACCACTAACATATCAGCATGTAAACAACTGCACAGAAGCAGCTGTACCCATTACAAACAACAGCAGGGTGATCCCTAAAAACAAACCTTCCTGGTGGAACAAAAGGAAGAAAACTGAGGCCAAAATTAAGAAATGCAACACCCAGCATGTTAGACTTCCCACCACTAAATTAAATAAGCAACTCAGGAGTCTAATTAAAATCATCAAGGCCAACTTTGAGGCAACAATGGCCACCGAGGCCAAGGATAACCTCAAAGCCTTCTTTAGCTATGTTCATAATCTCAAAAGCACCATGCAGCAGTACCTATACTGAAGCTGAAGATATAGCAAACCTGCTGACCAATAAATTAAACTCAAGCTCCCCTCCTGAATATCTCTCAAAAATATCAAAAACTAATACCCTACCAGCTATCATACTAAACCATGTCCTTACTGCAACTACAGCTCCAAACAATATTCTTAGCTGTATCCTGAGCATGAAGCATGACTTATCCATGCCCTTAACAACACTGTTGAATCTCAGCCTCCAAATGGGCTTTGTTCCTAGTGAAAATAGGACAGCAAGGGGCATCCCTTGACCCGGTTAACTATAGACCCTTAAGTCTGACCAGCCTCATATGTAATGCCATGGAAAAATGTTTTCATGGAATTAATTAATAAGGACAAAGGAAACCTCGAAACACTGGACCCATCCCAGTTTGGTTTTGTCAAAGGCAGGTCATGTGGACTCTTTTGAAAGAGTGACCAAGCAATAGACAAAGGCAAGATGGTACACACCATCTACCTAGATCTGGCCAATCTACTTCTCAGAAATCCAAGCAAATGCCATGGATCTTTGGTTGGCCAAGCCTATGGATGACTGAAAACTGGGACCAGTCAATGATTCTCCAAAAGACTCAGCCATCCACCAGGAAGCTTGCTCTAAGTCATGGATTAAAGCTAAATGCCAAAAGAGTGCATTACTGTACCCTTTGAGAAATCAACTCCCCTCAGAAACTACTACTTTGACAATGTACCCACAACATTTAATCTATTAGTTAGAGATGTGGGAACATATGTAGACAGTGAAGACAGTGACCTAGGATTTAACAACATTTGTCTTCTGTTGTGAGGAAGTCTTTCTATATTTTTCAAAAGTGATATCAGCTCAGTCCAGAGATGTCATTGTCCTACTGTATTCAGCCATTATCAGGCCCATCATTGAGTATAATGCCCCCTTTGGTATGTATCGGTCTAGATATATGCAACAACTGGAATACCCACAAAGGTTCTTCACAAAGAGAATACAGCAACTAAACCATATGACTTGCACAGTACACCTCAAAGATCTATCACTACACTCTATCTCTTATGTACTATTAATATGTGATTTGTGCCTGGCCTATATGAACCAATACTAGTAGGCCTACTGCACATCAACAAATCAAATGGTATCAGAAATACCTGATCCAAAGACCTTAACCTCTTCTGCAATATAAACAGAATGGGTTGGATGGAAAAGTACATATCCCAAAGGACACTGCTACTCTGGAACAAAATCCCCATCCATGCAAAAAAAGTTCATCCCTCTCCCTATTCAAACACAACTTAGATCAATGGATGGGGTCAAGAAAATTTACCCACAGAACTGCCCCCTGTGCTAATGAACAAAGGCAGTGCCTAAATGTCCTGTCCCGCAACAGGGTCCCCTTTCAATACTTGACAGTATTACTCTAGAAACATTCATACACAAATGGGAAATATAAGAGTAAAAATATGGTAAGGGTAACTTGAACAGCTAATGGGATAACACAGGTAGGCTTATAATGGCCCTTCAGGGCAGTTAGTCTAGTATTGACCTATGAACCTATGAATTAGCAACCACAATAATGCAACAGCCAGCAAGTGTGTGTGATGTTTGAAGAAGTATATAATGTGCACACCATAAAAAGCATCACATGCATCGGCCTGCTTGACCTTTTTACTTTCTTAACATGCTTTCTTGCCACTGTGTTCATACTACTTCCAAATCTATCCTTACTTTATTTTAATGTTTGACATTTTTAGTATATGTGTTTCATTCACTTATTATCGCTCTTCCCTGTCTTGTATATTATGTTAGTTCTGTTTCCTGTAAGAGATGGATGATTCTGAATTGATTGCAGTTTCACCATTTTCAGGAATTACCTATTCACCTTTATGCCCTGTGTTTAGCCAGCCTCCTGTGTATCAGTTCTGTGATATGCATACATCCCCCACTCATGTTTCTAACTTTTACATCTCTAACCCTTTTGACTCCATCAACGAATGCTTGTGTGATGTCCCCACTCTGGGCCAGTGGTGGCTCGTCCTATTGAACTGCAGGACTGCAGCCCCCCTCCCCAGCTGAATGCTGAAAACGAAAAATAAAAAAAAAATCCCAAAACTCATGCATGCGTGAGTGGAAACTCGAATCTAGACTGCTATTTAACCAGTCCGGATTCGGGAGAAGGCAGCAGTCTCACAGATGCCCCAGAACTGCAAGGTCTGCAGTCTGTGTTTGGAACAAATGCATGTGGGCTCACACAGCATTCCGGATTGCCGGCAGGAGAAATGGAAGCTGAGCTTTGCAACATGAGGCAGGAGCTGAGCAACATGAGGCTGGAAACAGAACTTTTGGATTGCAGGCAGGTACTTTACTGGTGGCTTATGAAAACGGTTATGCAACAGACTGCTTTGCTTGGTGTGTGTGTGTGTGTGTGTGTGTGTGTGTGTGTGTGTGTGTGTGTGTGTGTGTGTGTGTGTGTGTGTGTGTGTGTGCACGCGTGTGCATGTGTGCGTGTGTGCGTGTGTGTGTGTGTGTGTGTATGTGAAATGCCCCAGTTAACTATAACTGGTGGTTAGAGTGAAACTCAGGTTTGAACTCTCAACTATCAACCATAGGTACCCACCACGACTTATGAAAAGCATTAAGATTTTTGCCTCATAGTTTTGTTCTGTTCCTCATGAAATCTGTGGTTTTCTGGATTTTCAAACATTTGAATTTCAAAGTTCATATTCTTCAGAAAGTACATGGTAACACAAAACATTTTACTTTAGCAATTTTTTAAGTTTATAAGATCAATATCTTTTGTTGGGGCTGTATTCCCCCATTAATGGCTTTGTGCAGGTTTTTTTTGTGCTAAGAGGGTGAGAGCTATGGTGAGAGCTGAATTCACTAAATATGTTTGGGGACTGTATTCCCCCATTATTGGCTTTGTCCATGTGTTTTGTGCTAAGAGGTTGAGAGCTATGGTGAGAACTGAATTCACTAAATGATACCAATTTAAGTTTCAATCTTCCTGTCTTTCACAAAACAGCTTATTTGGCATAGTGGTTCGTTGCTCTAACTGTAATGCACAGAGTCCTGGGTTCAAGACTTGGCAGTGAAATGCATGGCGGTAACACAGCATTTTATTCTAGCAACTTTCCAAGTTTATACAAGCAATGATTAAAAAGTGTCCCTGGTTTTTGGGCTTTTGTCCCCCCACAATAAATATTGGCTTTTCAAGATTTCTTGTGCTCATGTGCTGTAAAGTTGAGAGATACAGTTAAGTGTCAAGTGGATTTTACAGGGAGCTAACAGCTTCAGGGGAAGAGAAGTTTAGTGCTGCTTATGCTGAGTTGGCTTGCATTGTTAATAGCACAATAGGTAGGGTACTTGCTTTTATGCAGAAGGCTGTAGGTTCTACTCCCACAGTATGTAGATGCATTGCTGATACTGTACTGTACTTTTAAAGGGGGTGGATGCTGCAGTCCTGAGATACCTAGCAACTATGAACCTAAATTCAGTTTGCCATCCATTCCCTATTGCAATATTACTAGCTTATCATTTTTTTTAATGTAACATGGACAATTTATTCCTCAAGGGCAATAGGCACTTTATCTGTAGAAGAAACAATTACATATAAAGTTGTTTGCTAGCAGCAACCTCTTCATTAGTTACAGATCTCTTTAATGTGGAATTATTTAGATAACTTTTACTTCTGCAGAGATTGTTCATATTTACTGATACTGGTGGATTGTAGAAGTTTGAGTAGATTTTATGATGGAAATGTTCTGAATTGGGCAGTTTTGTCATTATTGGTACATGCATTTTGTTTCATTGTTTACTGGAAAAATGTTCAAAGCAATAAATTTAAAACGTCCTCTAACAACTGTACTTTATTATACCAGGAATATAATTTAATACAGTCAAGAAGGTGTATCAAAGAACACATGTATGTTTCGTGTGCAAGGGACCTATGATTTGAAAACAGCCCAAAGTTAATCTTTATCTGCCACTGGCCAAATGTATTTTCTTTGAATGTGGGTTTCAATGCTGTTTCAATGAATGTGAGTTTCAAGGGCAGAGAGGTTTCAATGCTAAGTCTATTTTTGTTTCGAGACTACATTGCTTTGTTTAGCAGATATCTATTAGTGTTTGTGCTGTAAAATATAAAATAAAACTTTTAAATGAAATCCAAATCACCATAGAAGTAAAGCAGTATGCACATTACAGTGTTTATGGTAAAAGGGGTGAAATAGCCAAATAATGGGAAATTGGAATGGCTGCAGGGAGAAGGCCCCATTTGACTATGATTTTGTCAGGGGGGAAGGGCAGCAAACTCAATGACAGCCCTGGCTAAACTATACCTCTCAACTGTCCAGATTTTCACAGAATTAATAGATTTTTGCTTCTTATTTTTTGTTTGTTCCTCATAACATTTGTGGTTTTCTGGCAAATTATTTAGGAATGAAGTCACTGAGTAATGACAGATATTGAGTTTCAGACTTCATACCCTTCAGAAAAATGAATACTAAAGCACGACCTGTTATTCTATCTACTGTCTAAGTTTATGCAACAGCAATTTTAGTACTGTCTGTATGTTCCCCCAATATATTTGGCCTTGTCCAGATTTCCTGCGTTAAAAGGTTGAGAGGTATGTGCAAATAAATTACTTTATAGAATTAGGTATATCCAAACCTCTCAACTGTCCCTGACTTTGGCGCAAAATGTTGCTCTCCTCCTAATAATCTCTCTTCAAAATGTTAATTTTAGAAGAAAATGTGGAGGGCTTACAGTTAAGAAATAACTGTAATGATCAGCATTACAGATTACTTTTATTTGAGAAATGCATGTAGATTCTCTTATTTTGTCAGCTGCTCAACTTAACAGTACTAATATTAAAAAGTTTCCCCATCTTTGACAGGTTCTCAACTGTATTGCGTGGCTATTTTATATATTTTCATCACATTTTTGGTCCATTTTTCATAAAATTCTGTTTTTCTGGCAAATTAGTGGGAAATCAGTAAAGATTGAAGTTAGAAAATAATGACAGACATTTGAGTTTCAGATTTCATACCCTTCAGAAAATTCATACTAACGCAAGACCTACTATTCTGTTATCCTTCTAAGATTATAAGAGCAATATTTAAAAATTATCTTATTTTTGGGCCTTTGTCCCACTTCTGTTTATGGCTTTGTCCAGATTTCTTGCTCTGAGGTTGAAAGGTATGACGCATGTGTCAGGGCCATCACCGTCAGCCAGAGATATTTCAAATTGTGACATGCTTGTTGCAACCCAATCCCCGATGTAGTGACTCTGGATGTGTCCAAGCAAGGCAAGGAGCAGTTATAAAGTGTAAGTGTGCACAGTATCCCCCCATCCAAGGTAGACACAAGTACTATAGTGGCTTTTCATCTGACCTTGATTTTGCAGAATGTTCTGGTTTTCTGTCATATTTTTATACTGTTGATTTAAGCTTATTATTATTCTGAAAATGCATGTTGTTGCACTACCTGTTGCTCTGTGTTTAAGTAGCAGTGCTTTAATGACCATCAGGTAAGCTTGTCTGAGATTGTAAGATGCAACTAAGCTTTAATAAGCATACTGTTAAAGGATTACCAACATTGAAAGCTTTTTTGTTGTTGCCATGCAGAGAATATTTACATAACTAGATAACATATAAGCCTTGGGTATTGAAATACATATGACAGTATTTGTAATAAAGGACAGTATTACAGTATTTTCAGAAGCTCACTACATTTGTTGGAGACTTGCAGTCATCTTTGCAGGCTTTACTAGTAAACTAAACAGTATGCCAATCTATCATTTGTGGTCCATAACCTGTGCAGTAATCATTTAAGCAATTTATCTTGAGCTTGTTTCTTGTTTGCTGTTCATTTTTTACTTTTGATCATGTTTTCCCCATGAAACAAGTAGATGGTTGTTGTCAGGCAGCAGGTCTTTTTTGGATAAGAAACATTTTTACAAGTGGGGGTATCACAGAGATTGCTACTTTCAGCATGTTACTTGGTACTTTTATAAAGCTAAATATAAATTATAATTAGAACTGCCGTGCAAGGAGAAGTGGTTTGAGTTGCGTGCTGCTTGTTTTTTTATACTTGATTTTGTCTGGCATTCCAGTAATGTATTTAAAAAGTAATTTATTTTTTTCATTCCTCACAACCTATTTGTTTCCATCTAGATGTAAAGTAAGCTGCCATGTAGCCAATGCACTGAAATATTTTTTTCTTCTACACTTCATTTTGTCTTGATTGGACTCTCATAATGATGGTGTGGCACCCAGGGCAGCATATTTAATTAAAGTCCCATTTTTTGTGGTTTTGAGCATAGCTCCACCCCTTTCTAGTTGGTCACAACCCTTCCCATTGGCCTCACCCATTCAACTGTCTCCTGCAGACCCCCTTTGATTTGAAGTCACCAACTGCCACTGCTCTGGTCCAATAATTAAGGAGCCTGAATCCTCACCACTGACACTGGAGAGGGACATTCACTTGGAATACAAAAGAATACACTCAGTATTTCCAGAGGCAGATCTCTCTGCATCAAGCACAATTTCCATTTAGAGCACACAGGAAACACACTCATTCTGGGGTCTGGATTTCCCTGTCTGTCTCCCTCCAGGTCCCCAGTAAGACTCCCCACTGATACAGCTATAGGGTTAGGTCCTCAGCCAAGTGTCCAAGCCAAGTCCTCCAATACCCTCTCTGTGAAACTAGTGCTTCATGTCATTGCTTCAAGTAGCTGACAGACACACTCTTTGAGATTTAATTTTCACACTCACATACCCAGAAAGGGCTGGCACAGATTACCTGCTCTACCAACTTTGCCCAGACTATAAGGTAGATTCACTGCCACCAGTCAGTTACTATAGGTTCTTAAAAGGGTATCCAATTATACTGTGTACAAGTAATACTAATACAAATGGTAATGTTGACCAAATAGCCAGGCTTCAGGAGTGGCCACAGTTATCAACAAATAAATATGTGCAAATACTCTCAAAGCCTAAATATTTTCTAAAAAGGACCATCCACAATGAAAAGTTGAAATATATTTAATAATAAATAATAACAGAACATGAAAATACTAAATATCCATTTACAGTAAACACCAGAGTTTCAGCCATGGGCAACATTAAAAATAACACCAATGGAAAGTTTCAAACAGTTATAGAAAAACAGTAGTTAGCGAGTCTCACTATCTATTCCTGATAATCTAAAATAATTACTCTTCCTACTTAATGAATAGAGCAAGGCAAGATGGGTGATAGTCCTTGTTGTCAGATCCAAGACAGACTGCAAAATGCTGCTTAGACTTCAGTCTCCTCTAATATTAAAAATTATTTCTGTACAGAATGACATCACATACATTTGGTCATCTAACTATATACACAATCCCCCATCACAAGAAGCTACCAGTGTTTAACACCTATGTGCTACATTACACACAGATAGAGCTTTGCTCAGATGTGGTGCAGCTGCTGGAAGTCATAAAACCATTTCACTACAGGAGCTACAAACTATTCTCTAGCACAGATATTGTGTCTCTGGCTCCATTCAAAACTGTGGGATAACATCTTTATGGCTTAACCCATAAAGTAATTTAATTTCAAGAATATTTTGCAAACTCAGGTGGATTAGGATCAACCTCTTCATTTCCATATATGCTGTTACAAAGTATACATTTAAACAGTTACAATAATGCATGTGCATTTCTTTTCTTTCCAGCACGGCACACTGTTGATACATTTTAACACAAGTAAAGCTAACAAATACATTTTCAGCACAAGCAGCTGTACACATCAGTTGGATATACAACTGACATCTAATTATTTACAAAATTACAGCTAGCTGTGCTGGCATATGTTACAAATCCCCCACTCTATTTCTCATGGCATGGTTGACAGTACCTCCTATCATCACAGCTTGTTTCTCCATAACTTTATTTCTGTTTCTTACTTCTAACTGTATGTTCCATAGCTTTGTGTCTGTAACCTGCACAGATAGTAGAAGGACCCTAGACCTCTCTTTACAGATATTTTTGCTTTTCAATCTTCTATTACCCTCTATCTGACTTTCTTCCACTATTCAAATTTTTGGTGTTTCTTATAATATGATCCACCTCTTCTTCAGCTCCCTGTTTGCTCCTGTATCATCCCTTCTCTTTCTGCAGCACTGGATTAACCCTACTTGTAATAAACCTTTTCTCTTCCTGTAAGGTAAGTGCATGAAGCTCTTACATAGCAGTCAAGAAATTGAATAAAAACATTCTGTTGTCCTCTATCAGGACAAAGGCATCACACCACACTCCTCTAAGACCAACCAGAAGAAACATTCACCCTTTAAGACCTATACTGCCTACACATAGATTCACAGATACCTTGGTATCACCAGACACAGTAAAGAAGATTCATTTCCTTGCTAATTTTCTTCCAATTTTTTAAGAGATCTGTAGGTCAGATGATCTACAACTGCCAGCTGGAATATAAAAGTTCTCCAGCCATGTTCAGATCACTAGGGCTACTTGGCCTTTTACCACTGGGATACGATTTGTTAGACTGAGTCTTTTTTCAGTGAAACCTTATTGAGCAAATCCACTCCATCAAACTTGAACCACTGAAGGGTTTTCACATGTTGGCAATGCCCCAACACACCCTCATGCAGATGGTTGTCTCCTTCACTAGCTAACATAACTAGCTATAAGACTGTGGAACCTTGGGGTAAATCATAAAACCTTTCAACAAGTGCCGCTTTGATGTTGTCTTGACAAACTAGGCTTTGCTGTCCATGTAGAAGCGAATCACCTAAAGAGCTGCACCCAAAGGGACATGATGGACCTTACTATGCATGTGTTAGAGGCAGGAAAAACAGTAGTTTTGAGTAGTAACTTGCCTTCAACAACAATTATGGCTAGATACCAAGACAAAAATAACTGGTTTTAACAATTGATTAAGCAGTTGATGTCATTCTAGGGGGATCCAGTATATGGCAGCCAGGGATGAGATGGTAGAAAATACTCTCTGTTTCACCAGGGATGGGTTACACCTCTCATATTAGAGCTTCTGCATACTGTCTAAAGCCTTTGCTGCCCAGATAGTGCCTTTTTAGACAAATTCCTCCTACTTGGCATTCCTACAAAGCAAGCAAAATCAATGTCAAATATCAGGATGGCAATACCCAGTGTTAGGAGTCTAAATAGACAAAAGTCTGAACTTGAGGCCCTCCTGCAACATATTTATATTTGTGTAGCTACTGAGTCATAGCTCTAATGCAGTGAGAACACCCCCTCTATACCAGGGTCTAGCACTTGCCATACCTTCTGGCCCTTGGATAACTGTGCAGAAGTATGTGTATTTGTCAGAAACACCATTGCCTTATCTCAAATTACCCACAACCTTAATTTGGAGCTCTTGGCATCCAGATCACCATTTACAGATCCAACTATTACTTCAGTGATAGCTACAATTCCCCATCAGTGTCTCCCAAAGTCCATGAAAATCATATCAACATCATTGTGGGGTTAAATATCAAACCAAATACCTTCTTGCTTGGGGACTTCAATTAACCAAGCATTAATTGGTACACTTACACCTCTAAAAATGGATATTGTCAACATTTCCTACACGTTTTTAATGTGAATGCAGTGCAGCAGTTTAGAAAATAACCACTACAGCTGCAATATTCATGACTTAGTCCTTAATATCCTAGCCCCTGCCTGTAACTGAATCTGCATCACCTCATTCCTGGTTAATTCTGGCCACAAGGCAGTCATCTTCTCTATCAGGTCTAGTGGTACCACCACACCACCAATGCTGACCCACTTTAGGGACTTCAGAAGGATAAACCTACTTCAACTTGCAGAAGAACTGTGCAAAATTTACAACACTCCCCTGCAAATGGACCAATTTGAGAAGGCTAGCACATTCACCTTTGACTTTTATTAGCACAACACTTTACTAAAAATTACACACAATTAAACCGTACATAGAAAAGTCAGTACTCATCCACCCTAAACATAATGTTAAATTCAGGAATAAGCCTTTCTGGTGGAATTACAGTAGCAAACTGTATAACAAAATAAGGAAAATTATGAAAAGTTGTAAGAATTCCCATCCCCTCATCTCAGGACCACACTGAAACAGGCCATCAACATAAGAGTACATTTAGAAAATGTAAAGCAGACTATGAGCTTAAGGGTAATTTCAGATACCAAATGAAACTACATTTTTTTTTCTTCAATTATATACCAGGCAATTAAGGAATAATGTCCAACAATGCACTGTGCTCAACTATAATATCACATATCCCAGTCTCAAGGATATAGCCAATATATTAGCCTTGGCTATGGCCTTGTAGCTCAGGGTTTAGAGCACTGGTCTAGTAAACCAGGGGTCATGAGTTCAAATCTCATTAAGGCCTCTGTTTGTCTTTTAAAATGTCAAAGGTGATTAGGTAAGTGACCTAACAGATAAAATGTACAGGGGTTTGATTCTCACCTTTAGGAAGTATGGTTAGGGTTAAAAAGGCCCACTGAGGCCATTTGTCTAGTAATTACTTGTAATAAACTCTAAACTAAAGCAAACAAATTTAGTGGTAATTTTACTTCTTGTACTCACACTGTTGTCACAGTATCCCTGAAAACTTAGTTTCTCCAAAAATTACCTTGGAACAATTTTTAAAATCCCTGACAAAGACAAAACTAATACTTTCATGGGACCAGACAAAATACCAGGCTACATTCTCATCAATGGAAAGTATGCACTATCTGAGCCTCCACTTAAACTGTCCAACCTTGCCATATCATATCCACAGTTTTTGTGCCTGATACCTGGAGACCAGCCATTGTGACTGGCAATTATAGGCCAGTCAGCCTTACCAGATGCTTATGTAAATGGAACATATCATAGCAGAACCCATTTATGCAAACACAGACAACTTAACTCATCTATATGCCAATTGGTGTAGTTTTGTGAATATCAGGTCACCTCTCCTGAACCTGGTAAGCTTCAATGAAAAGGTTACAGAGGCTGTGAACAGTGATCTTGATCTGGCCAAGGCTTTTGATAATGTCAGCAATGCTGGCATTGTGAATAATTTAAACAAACTAAATGTAAACCCCTGTGTTATCTGCGATATTGCAAATTGGCTAAACAATAGATCCAGTGTTGTAAAAGTTGCTTGTACTATTTCTGAATGCAGAATTGTAAGTGGTGCGGTGCACAGAGTTCAGTACTGGGCCCTCTCCTTTTTTTGGCATTAATTTTACAGACATTCAGTCCAAAATCCCAGAAGTGTAGTTGACAAAGCTTGGTGGTGACTGCAAGATGGGTACTGTTATCCACTCATACACTGGTACTAAACAGCTTCAGCAAGGGCTGCAATATGCAAATACCCAGTGTACTGAAAATGAACTTGCAAAAAAGTGCAATGAACTACTGTTTGGCTAAAATGCTGTTTCCATCTCATATGTTAGAAATGGTAATCCTCTTTAGACAGACACAGTATAAGAGATCTTGGTACTTATGTGGACAATTCTCTCTCATTCATTCATGTTTTCACCACAGTTATGAAATCCTTCTATCTGTCCTATTTAGTTTCCAAGGGACATCTCTAAGATCCAAAGAAGTCTTCCTGCTACTGTTCTCTTCCTTTCTAGACTCATTACGGAGTACAATATTCCCTTTCTTATATATTAAGCCAAAGCATATTGCTCAACTAGAAAAGCTTCAAAGATACCACATCAAGAAAATCAAAGGCATTAAATCTTTCAACTACCCTGACAGATTACCACAAATCTCCGTATATTCCATAGCCAACAAGCCGTTCCAAGGTGATCTGTGTCTTGCTTTTTGAGCCATAAAAGACCTAGTCCTATTTGACCTTCTGTTTCTTTGTAAAACCAGTGGCTCTACAGATGTGTGCAGTAGTGACCTAACTCCACACCAACAAGTAAACAAGATTTACTGGTGAGACAAGTTCCTAACTCAGTATAGTCACAGCCAAGACAGTAAGTTAACACTACAGGTTAATCAAAGTACTACTTTGACTACTTATAGGATAATCTTGATGACTGGATGCATAGACACACATTTACACCATGATTGTCCTGCACAGCCCTGTTCAATTTGGGAGGTGAGCCTTACTAAGTGCTTGAAAAGGGAGGCACAAACATTTAAGACTGTCTGCTTAAAGGTATACTTGGCTGTGCATCTTATGAACCTCATGACTGCTTGCCCCTTATCATTCCTATGTTCTATGAAAAGAGAATTAACTTAGAAATAGAACATACACATGGGACTTAGTCACCTCAAAACAAAAAGTGGCCACATCTACAATGCAGCATCCCTAGCACTTTTTATTCATCCCCGCATAATGCCCCTCCCACCCAGAAGTGTTCTCTTTTTATTCAATGTTCCTTGATCC
Source organism: Protopterus annectens (assembly GCF_019279795.1). Lineage (NCBI taxonomy): Eukaryota > Metazoa > Chordata > Ceratodontiformes > Protopteridae > Protopterus > Protopterus annectens. The sequence continues at coordinate 372,347,033 of NC_056751.1, forward strand.
AGTACTGGTTTAACTTAACAATTCCACCACTCACACTGTAGTCCACTACTTCTAGTAACATCCATACTACAATTTAACAATGCACTGGCTGGTTGACAGTATCTTTCTCACCCCTGACAGCTTCTATTTCACATAGTGGGTACCTCTTTTTGGGCTCTTGCTTCACCTCCATAGTCTTTGACTCCTGTATCACTACAATATGCTTCTCTGGTCATCATGTGCTTTATATATTCTCCGTTTTTTTTTCTTCTAATTTCATATGACTGTATGGAGCTATATATCTGTCTCTCTCCCTTGGTTTTAACTAGTAAACATCTTCCCTGAAACTCCTGCTTACATACACTAGCCCCCAAGATAACAATCTTCTTTAGTATTTCATTCTTTTCACTGAAGTTTTCATACATTTTGTGATACTTTCTTCACTATTAACATTATTTTTATTAATGAGTGTGGAAGTGCAAATCCACCTTAGTTATTTCTCACTAGAAAAACTGAAGCACCCTAACTGCTATACCAGCTACTATTAGGAAAAGGCATAACACTCTCTACCAACCTCATCCTACACTAATATGCCTAATGTCATTTTAATCTACGATGCACCCACACTGATTCAGAATGGTCTCAGTTCCATTAAACTTGCCCATATAAAGGATAACAGTATCCACAATAAAATTCCTCTCTGTTTACTGTTGGCCTCCATTTTACAGACCTTACATCCTTTCTGTTACATACACACAAGATGTTATTTTAGAGTTAACTGCCACCTGACTATATTGCTTTATACATGATATATTCAGAGCTTCATAGGCCACTATTAGGCTGTTGATCTACAGGGCCATTAGTAGTCTATCCACAATATCCCAAATCATGGGTATCCACTGACATAACTAATTTATACCTAGGTTTGACTCTTTCATTTAAGGCTTGAGGGGCCAGACCCTGGGTGTGCTTACAATTACCCATCCATTCATCCAGGTTACACTTAAATAGGGTCAGGGAGGTACTTTGTTTTATATCTAAAGGAAGTCTTTTCCATAAAGGATGAATTATCTGGGATGTATATCCATCTTGCCAGCAGGTCCTAGTTATCGTTTAGTGGAAGTTAATATCTCCTGAGAGGGTGTTCAGGGGGTTATTAGTTATGTGGATGTGCAGAAGGTTATATAGGACTGGAAACTTCAAGGTTCTGTAGGCTAGATATAGGTGACCTCTCAAGAGACTGTAGGAAACAGAAAAGAGATAGAGTACATTAAGGTGGTCTGGGTAGCCCAAGGAAAACATGCCCTTGACCATCTTAGCAAGGATATACTGTGGTCTCTCTTTGAGTCATATGCTTAGATAGGTACATGCCAGAAAGAAAATTATACTCTATTGTGGGCCTGATGAGGAAGGAGTAGAGAGAGATGATAACTTCCTTAGATCTGAAAAAAATACTTCTCCTGATCAGTCTGGCAAGGTAAAAGTAGTTCCTAACAGTAGTGTATACATGGTGATTAAACTCATTGTCAGTGAAAATGATCAGGTTCTGAATGACTGAGTCAGCTTTTAAAGGGGTATCACCTATGTGGTAGGTGCATGAGTGCTTAGTTTTGCCCAAAGTTGAACTTCTGCATTTCTTGATATTTAGTTTTGACCATGGTCCAGCCATAGCATATTGGTGCATGCTTGTCCTCCTGAAGAATTTTGAAGTTAGATGTGAAGTTAATGACAGCTCTAAACTTGCAGTCATCTGCAAACCTGATCAGCCACAAGTCTTTGTGGTCAGCCTTAACATCAGAAAACTAAATGACAAAGAGAAGTGGTCCTAGGACTGATCACATGGGGACATCACTGTTAACTACCCTCTTTGAAGAGAACATGCCTTGTATATGGGTCTATATTATATTATCACACACTTACAAAACCGAACGATAATTAATCGACCCCATGTAAGCAAAGGCTTACAACGTCGAAACCTCAGAACAGCAATTTTTTTTCCAAGGGAAAAAAATCACTGTTCCAAAATAAATAAAAAAAGAAAAACTTTAAACCCACCCTATTTAAATATACCAACTCTGAGATCACACTACAGTGCTGAAAATGGCAACGTAACGAAAGCGGCCAAGCAAATTCTTTCTCAGAGAAAGAATTCACTGAAAAGCTGCTTTGCTATTTTGCCTTTTCATTCTTTTAGGTTCGATCAAGACTCATTCTACAAAATGCGTCTGCGATCACGCAGTAGGAACCCTCTCACACTAATAGACTGTGTTCTGTCATTTAGGCAATTTGATATCTAGCAGATAATATATGAGTTTACATTTAGTTTGATTAGACTGTCAACAATCCAATGAAACAAGAACAGCACATAGGTAAACCAGGCAGGATATGAAATGCAAAACAGTAGTAAAAAAATCCAAAACCTGCAAACATTGAGATAAAATGCAGTATCTATTCCAAACAGGAAAAAATAAAATAACAAAGTTTTCGGGATCAACCTTTCATCGGTATGTAAAAAAAGAGATCAAATGCCTTCATTTAAATAGTAAATTCAAACCATAAGACTAATCACATGACACAGTTGTATTAAGAATTTCAGTTTAAAGATATATATATACAGGTAAAACATTACTGAAAGTCAGTCAGTATAGCCAATAAAATAAGTAAAACATTTAACTAAGACCCATACACACAAGATGTTATTTCAAAGTTAACGGCCTTCTTTTTAAAATTTGTTTAATGGTTACTGCTGTATTTAAACCTGGAAAACAATCAGCTTCTAGAAGTGTGATCCATGAATATTCACATATTTCTAACTCATTAAGATCCCCCTTTTTTCTTCTGTCTGATGTCAATCACTCTAAAGTTAAATGTATGTGTCCTTCTTTTCTCCCTCATATGCTTACCCAAAGCTACCTTGCTACATATTTCAGATTTGTGTTCAATAATTCTGTCCTTCAACCTTCTTGTACATTTCCCTATGTAGAATGCTTGACACACCTTACAGCGTGCCATATACACAATGGCAGCGGGTATTATAAGTTGCAAAACATTGTAGCCACATAATCGCAAAACAATGTAATCAAAGTAGTACAATGCATCCCTAAGCTAACTGACAATGAAATGGGAGCCACAACATAATAGTGGTTAACAAATTAAGAAATGCTCTGGCAAAACCGCCATAGTTTGTGCAAAGAACTATACCGAGCAGCAATTGATGTGTGACCTTAAGAGCCCAGTAGCATGCGTGTAACATGCTCACAACAATGAGAGTTCCCACATGCAATGATGCTCCCGTATGAGAACAGCTGAGAGTCGTGATAAGAGTCTGTCTGTTTGTTTATGTATGCATGTATGTATGTATGTAGATATGTTTGTTTATTGGGCCTGTGCACTGATCAGCAAATCACCATTTTTAGACACAGCCCGGGAGAAGCGATTTAGTTTGTACCTGAAAATAAGAATTAAGAGAATTACACAAACAGTAACATATTTCTGCAGTGAACACATCATCAAACAAAGTTGCATTTTGTTTACTTTTTTCACAATGCAATAGTTCATTAGTGAAATTAAATGATTAATTGAGAGTCACAAGAGCAGAGACTAAACAGTAGAGCAGATGATATGAATCTATATAATGTACATATTTTTGGGACAGCACATTTGGTTTTCTTGTGCTTGAAACTTTTAATTTGGTTGTAGAATTTAGGTTGAGTTCTTTAAGATCATTGGGAAGAGATTGCTGGGGGTAAGGGCTAAGATGAAAGAGTGTTTAGTGCATTGCAAGTTGATTATGTTTTTTATTGGTTGGGAATAGATTGTAAATAATACGTGAGATTACATGTTGAGGTTTTTTTACTAGTTCTGAAGCAAGAGGCAAGTATGTTACTAAATGTAGCAACCACAAAAAGAATAATAAACTGTACAGAAACACGGCCAGAAACACTGTGTTTCTGGTCGTGTTTCTGCACACTTTATTATTCTTTTTGTGGTTGCTGTATTGTTAACTGTGCAGTTAATTACTGTTGGCTCCATATGTTCTGATGTTACTAAATGTAATAATTTAGAGAGTTGCCCACCAAGAAGAAGAGTTGTTCTTTGTTTTATGGGGAACCAACTGGATGAGGTAGTTTTACAAATAAAATCAATACCAATTTATGGTTAGAGATGGGAAGGAGAAATCAGGGATGCAGTAAACAGGAGTATTTTTAATGGGACAGATGTCTCTTTTTTTTCTAAGAAAGGTAGAGGGGAAGAAAGTAAAGCAAAGGTGGGGCAGGAAAGAGGGATATAGGGATGGTAGCAGGAGCAGTCAAACACAAAATGTAGACGAAGACCAACATAGGACATGCTGACACAAAAAAGGAAAGAGCTGAAAGCAGAAACATACCGATATAGAAAGTGCAATTGGCACTGGGAGAATGAATTACAAACAGAAGATGGAAGTGAAATGCAAGGAATGGGAGTACAGTGATAGGGGACATTCATGTTACTCAGTGCTGCAAACAGCTAGAGTTCATTCACCTCTGTGACTGCCCTCACTACTGGGCCTAGCTACATTTGGACTAGTGGGCAGTGCCAAGCAGTAGTGCAACTCTGTCAGTTGCAAAAGGACATGTTCCAGACAGCCAATGCAGGTGTCAAGCCACCGGTCCACCAGCACTATCAATACATCCTCCAAACTGCTGCCAGATTATATACCATGATCTATCAGTGCTGCTCCCAAATGGAGTGCCCACACTCCTTACTGCTGTTGGGCCACTTGAAGCCACCACAGTACCTTTCAGGTTGTCTCAGACTGGATGACCTACATCATCCTGCAGAGATGCAGGTCAAGGGTAGCAGGAGACCCAGCAGGGATCATTGGCTAAGTTAGTGGTGAGGTAGCTGCTGCCACACCACATCCAATCCTGTGGCTGACACTGCATAAAATAGGAACATAAATGGAGAGAAGCAAAGAGGAAACAAAAACAAATATAAAAGAATGACAGCAATAAAGAGAAAGAGCAAGATACAGACACAACAGGGAAAAACAATAACAAGTCTGTGTAATACTATTAGGAATAGATGTATCTGGAAGAGTAAAATGTTGTTATTCATGAAATGTCAATGAAGGCAATACACTCACCAGAGCACATGTACTATTTCAAACAGTATGGCACAAAAGCAAGATGATACATTACCTAATCAGTTTCCATTATGTACATGTCAGGAAAACAGTGCATGTAGCACAATGAAACAAAACTGCAAGGGCCATGGATGGTGGACCAAACACCTTTAGTACAATGTTGTATGGTCAAGGGATGTACAAGGAGGTGACAGACAAGACTTACCATACAGAGGCCAGCAGGACAATTTATGGACAGTGCCATGGGAGTACAGCCACAAATGACAAAACAGGAGCAAAAGTAGGGGCCACATATAACTGTCGACAGTCATGTAGTATGACATATGCAAGCCACCAGTAAATGATATAGTATGCTCCTTTGAGGCATGCACAGGATATGCCAGGTATGAGTGGTTCTGGTAAAAGGTTTGGAAGGGACAATGAATGCATTATGCCAGACAGGAAAACCAGTGTGCTCTGTAGAGATTGCAGGCCTATGACAATGGGCATAACAGACTGGTGGGACAAGCATACAGCTGTGATGTAGATAATGATATATGGCATACTGGTAGAACAACAAGAGGCAGGCCAGTGAAAAGTAGCTCAACAGTACTGACACTTCAGAGAGGTAGGGGGCTGGGTGAGAGAGCATGGTAGCCTGAAGGTACAGCTAATGTATGTCTGGAAGCTTCTAATTCTCATAGGAGATGCTTCTATTATTAGCAAAACTGTAACAATACATAATTCTGCAGTTATAAAAAATACATGCAGATATAATATTACTGCCATATGTGCCACGCTTCTGCTCATTCACTTATCCCTCAATCTCTATAGCAGCCAAAACAACATTAAAGAAGAGGAAACAAAGTCTAGGAAATGCTATGTATATTCATTTTTAGAGATACTAAGTGTGCCAATTAATGTTTGGGTAACTGAAGACCCCTAACACCAAGGTCTTTGTTTTGATATTTAATCTGGAATGGTCTCAAGGTGATTTCCTTGATCTTTGGAAGACATTGATGAGGATTTACAACTACCAGTGAAGTGCGTCTATATTATCTTGCAAAAAGATGTGTTCAGCGAACACGTCTTCATCGGCAAATAAACAGCAAACACTGAAATCAATGAAGGGCCACATCAGTGACTTTTTGCCAGTAGAAAAAAAACGCTTGGCCTACTAAACACCACACAAACCTTCAAACCCTACAAAGTGGGGTCTCCCCCCCACACCCCCCAGTATGCCCCAACTAATTATACCAACTCCGAGATTGCACTACAGTGGGAAAAATGGCAAATCCCCGATGATGGCCAAGCACTTTTTTCCCCTGGGAAAAAAGTCTCTGATGTGGCCTTTTGTTGATTTCAGTGTTCGCTGTTTATTTGCTGATGAAGATGTGTCCACTGAACACATCTATCGGCAAGACAATATAGACCCAGTGAAGTAACAGTTAGATTTTTAATGGTGATCTGCATCTTCAGGAGCTCCAAGTCAGGATCGTGGGTAATTTGATGCGAAGTAATGGTGTTTCTGACAAATAAAGATACTCTCTGACAGGTATCTAAGGGCTTGAAGGCATGACAAGTACTAAATCCTTACACAGAGGGTACACTATCATTGCACTGAAATCATATCACTAACTAAATTAGTGTGTGATATAATATCTGAGTCTACATTTAGAATGCTGTCTCTAAACTGCAAGCTAATTAAGTTGGCATGCATGATGCTCTCATACTCTGGGTCCAAACTAAATTATTAGCTGAAATATGACTAAGCTGTGTCAACAAATATAAAACATATAAGCAGCTGTTTCAGGTTAAGGCATTGCAATCTCAGTTAAAGCAACTTGACATATTAGGCAAGTATGTTTGTGTACATAAGCATGTTTAAAAGAATGCAGGCAGGTCAGATGGAGAACGTTGACAAAAATGCAATTTACAGTCAAAATGTGCAGCGTGTAACAAACAGGAGTGTAAAAGACTTCGGTGACCCAGGTAAGGATTAATATACATTTAGCACAGTGTGGAGTGTGCAGCAATGGTACTTTATAGAGTGGAAGATATTCAGAGACACAGAAAGCCAAGCAGTGCAATGTGAAAAATAGGGCAGTATGCAGAGTATGGAAATTACTATATAATGAGATGGACGTGAGGTATCCCTTACAAATGAAAATACCAGAATATGCAAATGATGACAAAAATATGGTGGAGTGGTTCAGAAATGTATAAAGTGGACACAGTGTACTGCAGTGCAGACCTTTTCTAAACACTAAGGATTTTTTGTATAGGATAGGAATATGAGTGAGGTAATAAATAATAAAAAATAATAATAAAGTCATGGCTATAGTCAAACAACATGTCATAGTGGTCACCATAAGAGTCACGTCACACATCAAGGCCTCCAGCACCACAGCAGAAGGTACTATCAGCATCTCATGTACCAGCAATAAAACAGAACAGCAGATAGTGGACTAATACAGGATGAAAAGGAGAGTATATGAGAGTCACAAGTCAAACAGTGTTGCCCAGATGAGGTATCCAAGGGAAAGCATGGAATGCCTATCCAAGTCGACACATAGGGGTTGTGTAGTGCTAGACATCTTATCTATATGGACCTTTTAGCAATAAACAATTATCACATGTTCAGTATTCACATTAGGTGTCAGCCTTGCATATTGTACTACACATGTTCCTTAATATAATGCTGCTTCATGAGGTGGAGAATGTCTGGTCCTCCAGGAATGTAGAGGAGAGAACCACTACCATACAGGCACATTACAACACAGTCCTTTTCCCCTGAAGTCCTTGGAGGAATGGAAAACACACACACACACACACACACACACACACACACACACACACACACACACACACACACACACACACACACACACACACACACACACACACACACACACACACACACACACACACACACACACACGCAGACACACACACACACACACACACACACACACACACACACACACACACACACACACACACACACACACACCAAGGTCCCACCTTCTACACAGGCCTGACATATATCAAAAGGAAGAGCTTCCATTCCTTCAACTGGTGGGTAGTGGCAGTTCCCATGATTCACACATCTGACCTATACCATGGATCTGTAAGGGGGACTTCTAATTGGGTCATCTCATTATTAGATGCACACATAGGTGAGTTACATATAGTAGGTTAGACATGAGTAAGCTGTGAGCAGGTCATATATAATAGTGTTACAGGTGTGTGTTACAGGTAATTCTGGATATACTTTGGAGCCTTGTGGTTCACTCCTTGTGGAAGACAAGTCCTTGTCAAGGCCCCTTACATCATCATTATCACAGACCTATTAAGGCTAACTGCACATTAATGTCCTGCACCATTCCCAATTCATTTTTATTGTGGTATTTCTGCCAAGGATGTGCATGCTGTGAGCATGGAGGGTCTACAGTAACACCTCTTTTTTCTGGTAGTGGACTATTCTAGTCATTGCCTTCCTCCAGGGCCAGTAACAATTCCTGTACATCTGTAGGTTACAAATGTTAGTGAACACGTATATGAGGCAGTGTGTGGAAGTCATACAGCTATGACTCCTAATCTTCCCCCCACCATTCTTCATATGGTTAGTAGACCCCTGTACTTCTCACCCCCACATAGACACTGCTGCAGTGGGCTTGAGCTCCTTATTACCCTTTTTACAGCTTCATACTTGTCCAATGTACAGGTGTATACACCCTGTCTAGCCATCCGCCTTACCAGGCATCACCATGTCTGCCAATATGTATGTGTGCTTTCATGTTCCTTCTGTTCTGTCCTTCCCAATGTGCCCAGTATCCAAGGTCTGCACCACCACCACCACAGCTGGATGTGACAGTGCTGTGTCATTGTGGAGTGTACCCCCTCACACAAACCAGAAGTGTTGACTGCAGTGCTGGGTATATTATGCATTCAGTATTTGTTTATGCACTTTCAGGAAGTTTGTCTGTATAGCCCTACATCCTACTGTTTTTCACATGTAAGTATTCTATAAAGAGCCAGGGTGAAGCAGTTAACTGAAGAGCAATAACCTAAATGCAATATTTTGGAAATGTAAGTATGATGTATATATGTATGAGAAGTATAATAATATATATTAATATATGTATTTATAATTAATATACTTATTGTATAAGTATGGATGTCCGGCGTATAACCTAACTGAAGTAGCAATGGAAATAGGGGACAAATTGCTACAGTAACAATAGTAGAAACATTTGGGCTTTTATGAGCATCCAGCATAGAATTAACTAATGTTCGATATTATAGAGGGCAATATTAGAAGTGAATGTATTATTCTTAGGCATGCTAGACTCTACTACAATTTCATTTCCATTGATAAAAAGGGAATACAGGAAGAATGGAAGAAATATAATGCTAGTCTTTTTTATTTGCTTTGTTTCTGTGATTATAATATTCAATAGATTATCCTAAAAGCAATACCAAGGTAAACTAAGTTCAGTACAAGAGCAGGAGTTTATAAAAGTATCAGCTTACTGTACAGCATCATCAAAATGTTATTATCTAATGCTGATCACCCTTGTTCATAAATGAAGGTTAGGAGATGAAAGCAACACTAACAGCTGAATATTAAGGGAAAAGGTGGAGTGAAACACAATAATGGTCTGTGGTTTATGCACTACACTGGGGATTTGCAAACTGACACTGAAAAGTAAGCCTGTGCGCAAAGGAAGAATAAAAAAACTCATAGCAAGTATAAAAATAAATATCCACACTTCATTTATAATGAGATTAATGAATGTAGATGTTTGCACTGTCATCTTGAATGAATACTTCATCACACCCAGAAAACAAACAACACTTTGCCTTATAAAAGTAAAAATCACATGATCAAACACATGACAATATAGCTAATTGTTCAAACTTAATATCTTAGGAATATTTAAAAAAAATGATTTATCATTCAACCTTGTAGCACTGCTGACATTTAATTTCACTTGCCAGCACTCTGTAAGTACACAACTGTTAAAAGGGTGGTTAAAAATAACTGGAAGATAGTAAAAAGATTCCCTAATATTCTTAACAAAATAAAAGGCTTGCCAAATGTTATGCATAAAAGAAGTAAGAACCTTAAGGATGACTTCCTTCTTTAATTTTAATACCATGATGAGAACAGACCCCATTCCTAAGTCAGCAAATGATTAAAGTTCATGAATTAGTATTGTTTCAGTCTTTGATGTTAGCCAAAAGTGCTCTTCGCAGCACCCACAATGTGCCCAGTATTGACTCATCTGCAATTCATGCAGAGTTACATGTATCGGAAGCATATCTAAATATGATTGTAAATTCTTTTTTATGAGACACATTGCTCCTACTACTACTACTGGAACTGTCTGAGTATCTTTCTTCCACATTGCCCTCGTTTCTGCCTACAAATCCCGGTATTTTGACTTTGTCTCTCTCTCTCTCTCTCTGTACATAAGACACTGTAGTCACTGGGTGTAGCAATTCCAATGATCAATGCTAATTTTGTCTTCTTTTCATGGACCACTATATCTGGTTTTCTTGCATCTATTTTTTGAACTGCTGGTAATAGGTGATCCCATGTGATATAAACTTCATCATTCTCTATAATGCTTTGTGGCTAATTTTTCCAGTACTTCTCAGCTACTTCAATATGGTAATGTTTGCTCAATCCCCAGTGCAACAGTCTTGCCACATTACTATGCCTTCAGTATGTGGGCTGTCTGCCATTAGTGCATCACACCCAGCAATGAGATGTGTGACTGCTTCCAGTTTTCCAGTTCTCTTTTACAACTCTTGCCTTTGTCTGTTTCTCTCACATGTTCAATGGACTCAGTAAACCAATGTGTATGTAGTCCGCTGTCCTGGGCTGACATTATTCACCTTTTGTCTTTTGGTTTAAATTCACTTCTCCTTAACCATTCCTGCTGCAGATCAAGATTAACATGAGGTTGTTGCAGGGGTTTCCTGTACTTGCAACTATATTTATGCCTTTTCCACATTTCTTGCCTTCTAATCTGATCCTTCCCCTTATATCCTTTCTTTTGTTTTTTGGCACATTCAGTTGCTGATGGATTTTTATCTACTTCTGCTTTGATTTCCATTCCAGCTTGATACAACTATGCTTCTACTAAACTAAGCAGGGAAGTCATCTTTGATTTGTTTTCATCATGTTTTAAAACTTTCACTATGTTTCGATCTGGTGAGGTCAACAGATATGTATGCAACCATACCATTGCAGATCTATATATGTAATCAGTTTTGAGGAGGGCCATACCTCCTTCAGAACGAGGAATATATATTCTTTTAGTCACAAATATGTTCAATCCAAAAATGCTTTCGTCCCTGAAAGTGGACCTTCATCAGAATACAAAATTAGTTACATTACTTCCTTTTATATCATCCAAGACCATCCATATTCTTAAAGAACCAGAGTCCAAAAATAAATTCGTACTCAGAAAGTTATCGGTCAATCAAACAAGTAACACAAATACAAAATGCATACTTTTTAACCACAAAAATCAAGTAATAAAACTATTTCCATTAAATACAATGATGATCAACTACATACAAATAATTTTGTAATCAAATAATTGGCAAGACACACTTAAGAACACAATAAATAAATGATCACAAATTAATTTTAAATATATAAAAAGTATAGCTTCTTGCTTCACCTACAGCAGAAATATGTATAATATATGTTGAACCAGAAATGTAAAAGAAAATCATTCTAAAACAGTATTAAACATTCATACATGGAATCAAAGTTTCACTGAATGTAATTTTAACAGAGGGTTTATTAATATACTTTCATTCAAACCAGGGGGGTGGTAGTATTCAATCTAAACTGCAAGAGTAAATCTTTGTAGTCTTATTGTGTTTCACATTCACCTCCCACCCCAAGGGTTTGTTTTGACCTTTTCTAATATACCAGTTTTAACATCCTTAAAATCATTACATTTTACTGTGTTTAAAAAGAGCATTGGGGGGGGGGGGTTCATCCTAATGTCATTATAGTGCACATAAATTCTTTTCTTAAGTGGTTTCTTGGTTTTCACCACATAGAAACTGACACAGGTTGAACATTTCACAATATAAACCATTATTGATGTCCCATAGTTACCCTTTTGTAAATATATTTTAATATTTAAGCCACTGTCAAGACTTATAGATTCAACTACTAAGATAAAAGGGCACTTCTTACAAGAACCACACCTCATAGTATCATTAAAAGTGCTATATGTTTTATTAGGACCCATATCACTGTTCCTTTTTTAATATTTTTTTAAAATTCATAGCCATTTTTAAAAAAGTAATCTTGGAAGGGACCCTACTACTTCAAACACAGCTGCATTGATTTTTAAAATGATCCAGTTGCTAGTCACAATTCTTTTAACCTGATTGGAGCATTCATTGTATTGAGTAACCACTGTTCTTTCAAAGGGTGCATTCTATGTAAATTTTCATTTACTACTGTGTGCAGAAAGTTTGTTTTCTTATAAGATCAACCTAAAAGGGGTTTATAGTTTTTACCCCATTCATTTAGGACCTCTTTAGCAATATTAACAGTAAAATCCAGGGTATAATCTCTTTCCACAAAAAAAGAACACATTTATCAATTTCCCTTTTGACTTCATGAAATGAAGAGGTCATCCTAGCCACTGTTATGTACAGTCCCTTAGTTAAGCTTTTCTTATAACTAAGGGGGTGGGAACCTTCAAAATGCAAATACTAATTGCTAAAAGTAGATTTCCTATACATGACAGATGTAAAACCACAATCAGATAATCCATTCATAGTATCCAAATAATTTATCTTGTGTGTATTAAAATTGAATGTAAACCTGGAAAAAATAGTTGATTTGTTTACATACTCAGTAAAGTTAACAATTACATCATTGGGATCATCTCATAAAACAAATATGTCACGTATATATCTTAAATATAAAACTGAGACTTAAACACAATACATTTCTCCCAAGCTAATAACACTAAATTTGCATATTGTACTTTCTTTATTGTCTCTAGATATTTCTGGTAAATTATATGTAAAACCTACACTGTATCTGTTAATGTTGTTCTTGTTTTATTGGAGCTTTTCTCCGCGGGCCTCCACTGAAAATGGGCTCACACCCAGAAGGACTATCCCGGTCAACAAATGTAAAATAAATAAATAAATAAATAAATTATATATATATATATATATATATATATATATATATATATATATATATATATAGGGGTGCCCACTGCCCTCATTGCAGCCCCTTTAATTTGCTTAAAAACGTTTCCCTCTAAAAATAAATAAATAAAATTGTTCAGGACAAAGTATATGAGTTCCATCATATACTTAATCAAATCTCCTGGAAGGAAAGTATAATCCATCAAACTTTCATGAAACAAATCCAAACCATCTTCCATGGGGACTGATGTAATAAGATCCACCACATCTATTGTAACAAACCCCAAATCTTTAGACCACACATCTGGTGAGAGTCTCCACCCATAATAGTGTGTAACCATTTTTTTATCCTCCAGCATGCTCTTTACTTGGTTCCTAGTTCTGGTTGGTACACCCAGCTTTCCCTTTTTTTTTTTATAAAGAATAAATAATCTTGGTATACACTGATTTGTATATATCATTTGATAAGCATGAAGCTTTTTTTCTTGTTTTCCTGTCCATCTGATTCCATACCTTTTTGGGATAATCAGTCACCCTAAAACTGTAAGTTACAACAGGAAGAACAAATTGGTTTGTAGCTTGGACTTTGTTCCTAAATGTCAGGGCTGTTTTTAGAATTAACTTTAATCTTTGAAAATACTCTTTACTGAGTTTTGTTTGGATTTGTTCAAGTTTTATTATCAGTCTTTCATCAATTCCCAAATATTTATATATTTATATATTTCCTAAATATTTTAAAATTTTAATTTTTAAATATTATATATTTTTTTATCCTACTCAAGTTCCTTTATGTCACATTACTGTAACAGGCTGATGTTTTCTTGATGCTGCAGCTTTTCTGCTTTAAATTAGCTTTTGAACATTTATCAAGACTAAATGACATTCTTATATCATCTGAGAAAGTTTTGACCACTTGCAGTTGTACTTTCAGCTCATCATCCGATGAACTATACAGTTTTAAATCATCCATAAAAAGAAGATGAGAAGTCTTTATACTTTGTTGTTTTCTGGAAACCAAGGTGTAACCATGACCTAATCAGTGAAGTAGACAGCTTAATGAGTTAAAGACAAGACAAAAGAGCAACAGTGACAAAGCATCACCCTGGAATATCCCCCATTTTAATTTTTATACCTGGGATAATAATGTGTCCTTTATCATTGCTTATCTGCACAGTGGTTTGTCACTGTTTCGTGGTCATTGTAATGTAATTGATCAATGTAGGGTGTATCCTATAGAGCTCTAAGCACTCCTTTATCCATGAATGTGTAATACTGTCAAAAGCTTTTTTTCATAATCTATCCATGCCATACTTAAATTCTTCCCCTTTTTAAAATTCTCCATTTTGATTTTATTTAGCAACAAATGATTCATTGTTCCATATGGCTTTTTTTCTTACCCTTTTGTTCTATTAACACAACTGAGTTTTTTTCTAAATGACTATAAACTCTGCTGGCATCAATTCCAGTATATAGTTTATACATTGCCGGAAGGCAAGTTATTGGTCTACGTTTTTTAGGATGGCTTGTAGGCTCACTCTGAAGGAGGAGTATAATTTTTCCTGCTGACACTCTTCAAGAGAAACCTTGACAAGTGGATGGGAAACAGAAAGTTTACCATGGGGATCACTTCAGTGGCTTTGCTGGACAGAGGCACAGGGAACTAAACTAAGGGGGTGTTGAAAGCCCACACATTCTGGCTATGCTTATAAATGCCTTTGGGCAGATAGCCTAGTACCTACCTATGTACCTATGTACCTATGTTGGTATCTGTTTGAGATGTGCATATAAATATTTCTTACTCAGGGCTAAATCTTCATGTAAAGATGTTAATACTTTTAACCAGAAGTTAGGTACTGCGCATGGGCCCTCGGTTTTCCAGTTAGGAGCTTTTTTAAGTTTGTTTAAATTTCTCTTGCCATTACTTCATTCCATTTCATATCCTGTATTTTTGAACTTCTTAGTGTTTCTTTTACTTCTCTCCATTCAGCATCTTTGTTATGTTACACAGGGTTTTCATGGATATTTCTCCAAAATGAGTCTATGTCTTCTTTTTTGTGGTGTTTCTATTCTTTTTGCTTTGTTTACCAATTCTCTATAAAACGTTTTGGCTCATCAATGAATTACTTGTTTTGTACTTTTCCTTTACATTTATCTGCATATCTTCTAAGATTTTATACCTGTGCTGGTATCTTTAGTTTGTTATCTGCAGTAGTGTACAATAGATCCTGGTTTGCTCTGATACTTTTGTTGACCTGTTCCCGCTTCTACGCACTTCTAACAGTGATACTTATCTTAATTGTTTTATAATTTTTTCTAGTTGATACTTCCATGGTGCCATTTGATTTCTTCCCTTCCTTTATCCTGTCCCCCTGTGTTTTTGTGGTTAGACTTTATCTGTTATTAACTTGGCGGCACAGTAATATAACCTATTTCCTTCTGTTTTATCACATACATTTCTCTTAATACTGTTGATTACTGTATTCATTTGTTTTATCAGACTTCTAACATTTTGAGTCTTACTGACTTTCTGTAATCTATTCCTGTAATCAGTCTTAATCATACCTCTAAACTGTTCAGATATTTGCAAAATATCCCTATTTTTGCCTTATATTTTTGGTCTGTTCCTCATAAAATTTGCATTTTTCTGGCAAATCACTGAGGAATTAAGTCACTAAATAATGACATACATATACATTTCAGACTTCATATATTTTAGAAAATGCATCCTAACTCAAGTCATGTTACTCTAGCAACTTTCTATGTTTATAAAAGCAATATTTAAAATCTGTCCCTGTTTTTGGACCTTTGCCCCCATTATTTTATGCTTTGTCCAGATGTCATATCCTAAGAGGTTGAGAGGTAGGATTTTAATATGTCTATCCATCTCTATTAAATCAATCAACTCTTCCCTTACATCATTTCCTTCTAAACTGAGAACACATTTTTTGTTCTCCATTTCCTACCAGTATTGTAAAAAAAGTTCCAGAAAAACTTCCTGTGACACATTTGCTTCAGCTGCATCCTGCATCATCCGTTGCTCTTTCATATGGGAACTCACTGGCCTATCACTCCACAACACTGACTGTATCAAAGTTCCCAATGTTTCCTGCTCCTTCCATTACTGTACAACTCCATCTGAACTTTTGTACAGGTTTCCTACTGAAGGCTCCAGAGTATCTTCATGTGACAATTGATCAGGTGCTTCCTGTTCCACCTGGTTCTTCTTAATTGGGGGACTCATTGTTCCATCATACTATTGTGTTACCAGAGTTGGATTTTCTATACTAAATCCTTCATTTTGCAGGTAATTCATATAACTTTGGTTTCTATTTCTTTACTTTCTCCATTACTAATTCTCTGTTCTTTTTTCCATCTTTGTTTTCTTATTTGTTTCTTTGTGAAATTTTCCAAGTCAGGATGTGTTTGCCTGCATTTCTCTTCAAATATCTTTGGTGCTGCTTTTTTGTATTGATCAGTTTTGCTGTCTCATTTGCATAAATATTGTATTATATTAACTCTCTTTTTCTTTCCCTTGTCATATTTCTTCTTAAGATGTCTCCTGCTCCACCCGTTTCTCCTTACTTTGGGGACTCATTGTTCTATCATGCTGTGGCATAACCTGTGTTAGACATTCTACACTAAATCCTTCACTTTGCAGGTATTCCATAACTTCAGCTTCTGTTTAACTTCTGCTTTACTAATCTTCTGTCCTACTTTCCCCTTTTGTGATCTTATTTTTTGTATTGTGAAATTTTCCATATCTGGGTGCCTTTGCCTATATTCCTCTTTAACTATTTTTGGAGCTTTTTTGTATTGATTAGTTTGGCTTTCTACTTTGCATAAATATTGCACCATATCAGATCTCTCTTTTTCCAATGTCCATGTTTCTTTTCTATACCTTTCAAAAACCTCTAGGTTTTGTTCTGTATATTTTCACACTTTCTCAGTCACTTCTATTTCCAAACAGCCCAAAGTTTCTTGGTCTATATAATGTTTTTTTATGTATCTGTTGAAGTTTTTGACAGTTTTCTTGTGCAGGTATTTTTATTTCCTCTAATTTCTCTCAGTTTTTTTTTAATATCTTCTATCTGGAAATTCTGGCCTTCTTGCACAGTAGTAACAGTACATAACTTCTTTCTAATCTTTAATAGTCCACTCTATCATCTGTATGGGTCTTTTTTGGTCTGTCAGTTTTTGTGGACTACTTTTCCCTCTACAATGGGGGGACATCCTCCCCCTGAGACTGGCCTAACCCCATTGTAGGAATGTTTCCGTGTCTTCAGGATTCTACACTGTCATTTTTTTTCTTGTCTTGGCATCAGTATGCATACCAGGATTGAGCACTTGTTTTTATCCTGGGACTTGTGCACTCAGCTGACTTTTTTATTTTTAACCTACTTCTGTCCATGACATATATTATATAAAATACAGTCTATAAATCAGTGTCATCTTGGTGAGATTTTATAAAAACAGGGTCCTCCTTATGAAGATGCTCACTGAGACTTCAGTATACATTCAATTCCATAAACAAAACCACAAAGAAACAGCCAAGAGGTGCTGGATAACTAAAATTCTACTTAAACTACCTCCAGCTTTGATTAAATAGCACAGGAACTTTGCCAACTGTTACATTGTGTTTGTGCAATAATAAACTTTTTTATGCTTCATCAAGTTCCTGTGCTATTCCATCGAAGTTGGAGGTGGTTTGAATAACTTCATTTCCAGTAGTACTATTCTCCTTTCCTTGTTGATTTTATCATCTTCCCATTTGGACCCCTATCATCTTTTCAAATGGACCCTTATAATCTCTCCATTCAGACCCATAACATCTCTCCAATCTGACCCCTATAATCTCTACATTTGAACTCATCATCTCTCCAATTGTACCCCTATAATCTCTCCAATCAGACCCCTATCATCTTCGCACTTGAACCCCTATTATCTCTCCAATCAGAACCCTATCATCTCCTCATTTGGACTCCTTCCATCTCTCCATTCAGACCCCTATCATCTCTCCATTCAGACCCCTATCATCTTTCTATTCAGACCCCTATCATCTCTCCATTCAGACCCCTATCATCTTTCCACTCAGACCCTTATCATCTCTCCATTCAGACCCCTATCATCTCCGCACTCGAACCCCTATCATCTCTCCAATCAGAACCCCATCATCTCCCCATTTGGACTCATTCCATTTCTCCAGTCAGACCCTTATAATCTCTCCATTCAGAACCATTATAAATTTACTAGTTTGAATGCTAATTCTTTGAGTGTGGACACTGTAATCAGTGCAGATTTACTGGAATAGTACAGACTGATGTCAATAGTAATAGGATTTATGTGCAATTTTTTTAACTGAAACTCAGTGTTTGTAGTTTACTTAGCGACCTGCAAAAAAAGTACCAAACCAGTCAATTCCTGACTACAACATGAACTTGTAAAAGCACTAGCACAAACGAATGGACCACAAAATCTCTATAATCTTTTTTATTAATTCGAAACAAACAGGTTGAGCGCTTTCATCTACTAAAATAGACTTCATCAGAACAAGTCTCATAAAACAAAATTGTCCTTAAATAATGATGCAGACCAATCACATTTCCTACTTTTGGCTCCAAAATTAATCCTTAAAGTGCTAGTGTTGATTTATAAAATCTCATACTCCCTTTTGTCTTAAATAATACTATTACATACACATTAAGATAATCCATCTAAAATTGATAATGTACAATGGTGTGATTTATAAAAGATAAACAATATGTATGAAAAAGTGTATAAAATTATAAAAATATATAAATAAAAAAAATTTTTATTATATAAATATAAATATCTATACCATACTACTGTCTACAATTCTCCAATATAGGTTTAATGGATATATACTCATTGATACCCGGGGGTACAGAAGCATTCAAACGAATCTGCCACCTTGTCTCTTTTTCCCCCAGTACTTTCTTTATGTTGCCACCCCTGGGATTGTGTTTAACTAACTCTAATATTCCAAATTGAAACATGGAGCATGTGGCGCTACCATTCAGATGTTTCCACAAAGCATTTTTCCCATCCTGTTTCCTGATACTGTAACTGTGGTCATATATCCTGTTCCTCAAGCATCTGTCAGTTTTTCCAACATAAAAACTTGGACACTCCGTACACTTTGCTAGATATACCAGATGCTTGGACCTACAGTTACCCTTCTGAAATTTAACAGTCGTTTTATTGATATTCTCTAATATAATAGAGGGGGAATTAATTATAAACCTACACTGATTGCAAGTGCCACATTTATATGTACCATTGCATCCTGTCTCATTGCACTTGTAACTATTTTTCTTTTCTAGTTGCATTTTCAAGTTTGTACCATTCCTGTACACGGAATGGGGCATATCCCCCACTATCCTGTGTATATTGCTGTCAGATTTCATAATGTTCCAATTTTTGTGTATAATATTCTTGATTTCCATACTATATGGTGCGTATTGTATAACACATGCCCTTTTGAAACACACATTTTCAGAATTATTATTGTTCGTCATTGTTCCCCCACCACTGGTTGGGCCAACCCCTAAAAGGGGTTTGTATTTTTTCCCCCACTCACTTAACACATAATTGGTGACATCAGTCACCACTGAATCAGGGTAACCCCTACTCCTGAAAAAACCCCAATTGTGTCCAGTTCACCATTTAAATCTAAGTATTCTGAGGTCATTCGGGCTGCTCGAATACATTGCCCTTTAATAATGTTCCTTTTCTGTCCTGAAGGATGACAACTAGTGTATTCCAGATAGGAATTACTGAAAGTATCCTTCCTAAAAATATTGGATTTAAATTTCCCATTCCTTAATGTTATTCTAGTATCCAAATAAGAAATAGATTCCCTTTCAACATTAAATGTAAATTTTAAACTTTGACTACAGAGGTTTAAATATTTTTTAAAATCTTCTAACTTGTGTAAATCACCCTTCCAAATAACAAATATATCATCCAAAAATCTGAGATAGCATATAATGTTGCTGAACCAGTCAGTATTGAATATGTATTCATTCTCCCAGTCCAATAAAACCATGTTGGCATATATGGGGGCACAAGCTGCCCCCATAGCTGCCCCTTTCCTTTGTTTATAGTATTCCCCTTCGTACATTATATAATTGTGTAATAGGACCATATCCATGAAATCAAGCACCAGGGTGATTTTGTCCCATGGCAGATTGCCAAATTTCTTAATACTTTGGTAAAATCTAGATAGGCCTTCCTCTTGGGGTATACTTGAAAAAAGGTCAATCACATCAATTGTTACTAGCCACTCTCCTTCGGATGCTAATTCTGGCTGCAGTCTCCCCAAGAAGTCCCAGGAATCTATTACTATGTGCCCAATTTTCTTGTAAATAGGTTTTACCCACATGTCTATTACTTTACCAAAGGGGAACGTCTTGGACGACCTGCAAAAAACACATAATTGTTTTAATGTAAGGAGAAATTCTAGAGAATTACAGTCTAAAATTTATGAGTATATTTATACTAAACAAACAAAGATTTCTCAAAAGCTTTAGCTAAGAATGCAAGTGTGTGTGAGGGTTTTAAAAGTTTCAGACTTATGGTCTCATATAATGTATTCAATTTTAGCAGTAAGTTAAATGATGAAGAATTGTTAGATTAGAAGGAATACTGCTGGTAAGTAGGATTAAATGTTAGCAGAGCTGCAGGGATGCATGGCACAAACAAATTTAAAATATTCCAAAAGATAAGAAATTTGAAACATTAGCTGTATTGTCATGTGACTAATTATGTGATTTTCACTTTTATAAAGCAAGTTGTTTGTGGTGTTCACAGTTTGATGAAATCTTTGTATAAGATGAAAGTGCCAACAGTATTGTGAATAAAGTGTAGATAAGTAATGTTTTTATTTTTCTATAGAAGTGTCCATGTAAGCAAATAGATATGTATATAACAGTGAAGTCTGCAATTTGAACACCAGTCTGTGGGCTATTTTTATGTAAATTATAAATATTATGCCAGTCTAAAACAAATACATTTGTCCACTATAGCGGCTCCATTTTCTTTGACCACAGCAGTACCAATGATACTTTCTCCTTTAACTGTGCTCAAGTCATTGTTTTTAGTAGTCCACTGTCTCCCTTCTTCCAGTTTATTTCCCTTCTTGTGTAACCACTTTTGAGTTCTCAGACAGTATTTTTCCAGAGCTGAACTACTGCATTTTGTTTCCTTTTTCTCGTTATTTTGCTGGTCTGTGGAGGTTGAGGTAGGCTTTTCAACTTTGCATTGCAAAGTCCATAGAAACCTCCTTACATTACACAGTTGTTCAGTCAAGTGCATTTATTACTGTTATTATCATTAGTCAGGTCAAGGTGATATTGGACTAACTGTCCTACTAAAACTGGGCCCTAGAGCAGCATAATCAAGACATTCATCTACTAGCACAGAGGCCTTTTAATTGTTTGCATTGTTCCCTTTGTTTATCTCTCAGCAGATTTGTGGTTGTTTATGTTATGTTACTAATTTTCTCTGTCTCTTGACAAGTTTTCAACCTGCTTTATTTACCCTGGCTAATGCTTGGGCTCACTCCCTCCCCTACTCTACCCCAAAATCTCACCCACCCCTTCTTACTCTACATTTATACTTCCATAGCTCCACCCACACATTTGTCTTACCAATGCCATCAGTAAACTCAAGTAGGAAAACAATCAGTACAATTACTCCCACTCTACTTTACCAGCCAAGACTGTCTCACAAATTGTTTTAATCCTTGCCGCCTATAACTATCAAATTATATCTCTACAACCAACCCACTACCTTCCTAACATGTTTTGTCCTAATTTACAACAAAGATAAAAGACAAGTTAAATAAGAGGTCCCTAACTCAGATTATTTGCTACTTCTCCTCACTCTATTAGCCTTAATCAACAATTATCAAATCCACTTCCTTCAAATACTTGGGATTTCAACCAATCCTCACAAAGAATATCAACATCTACTCATCCTGTCTTTCCCATTGCACCCTGTCTCTACAAATAAACCACATCTGATTTATGTTTCTATAAATGTCTTAAAACTTAGCACCCACATTTACGATCAAATATCAAACCAAGACCAAAATGTAACTGGCCACACTCTTCCCTCTGTAAAATATCAATTCAAAAAATTGGAAGAGATATTCATCCTAACCCAGGTCCCACTGTTCATAAAACCATCACTTCCATCCCCAAAATAAACCAGTCGCCTAACACATCTCAAAACAGAGCCCAAACTCACCTTATTAAATATGAACCTAAAAAGTATGTGCAATAAAATCCCTGACATACATGCCTACCTTGCCACATACACTCCTGATGTAGTCATACTACTGTAATCTGGTTAAAAAAGAAATAAAGGATAATGAGATCATCCCACTGGATACAAATATACTCAGGCATGACAGAAAACAAGCGTGCAGATGGTGCAGCAATCACCTATAAAAAAGAAATAAAGGATAATGAGATCATCCCACTGGATACAAATATACTCAGGCATGACAGAAAACAAGCGTGCAGATGGTGCAGCAATCACCTATAAAAAAAGAAATAAAGGATAATGAAATCATCCCACTGGATACAAATATACTCAGGCATGACAGAAAACAAGCGTGCAGATGGTGCAGCAATCACCTATAAAAAAGAAATAAAGGATAATGAGATCATCCCACTGGATACAAATATACTCAGGCATGACAGAAAACAAGCGTGCAGATGGTGCAGCAATCATCTATAAAAAAGAAATAAAGGATAATGAGCTCATCCCACTGGATACAAATATACTCAGGCATGACAGAAAACAAGCGTGCAGATGGTGCAGCAATCACCTATAAAAAAAGAAATAAAGGATAATGAGCTCATCCCACTGGATACAAATATACTCAGGCATGACAGAAAACAAGCGTGCAGATGGTGCAGCAATCACCTATAAAAAAGAAATAAAGGATAATGAGCTCATCCCACTGGATACAAATATACTCAGGCATGACAGAAAACAAGCGTGCAGATGGTGCAGCAATCACCTATAAAAAAGAAAAAAAGGATAATGAGATCATCCCACTGGATACAAATATACTCAGGCATGACAGAAAACAAGCATGCAGATGGTGCAGCAATCATCTATAAAAAAGAAATAAAGGATAATGAGCTCATCCCACTGGATACAATATACTCAGGCATGACAGAAAACAAGCGTGCAGATGGTGCAGCAATCACCTATAAAAAAGAAATAAAGGATAATGAAATCATCCCACTGGATACAAATATACTCAGGCATGACAGAAAACAAGCGTGCAGATGGTGCAGCAATCACCTATAAAAAAGAAATAAAGGATAATGAGCTCATCCCACTGGATACAAATATACTCAGGCATGACAGAAAACAAGCGTGCAGATGGTGCAGCAATCACCTATAAAAATTCCCTATCAGCTTACTTCCACAGGACATACCCATATTTAACAGTGCTGAACTTCAAACACTACTCCTAAAATCAAAAGTAAGAAAACTATATGTTTAACAGCAATTTATATTCACCACCAGGGAATAACATCAATTACAGCTGAAAGTATCATGTACTGGATATCCCAACAAATCAACCATGAAACTATAATACTTGGAGACTGAAATTTACACTGGCAACTCAGATTCCACTATCCCCACTGAATCCATAAACTTGTTCAACTTCACACAATAACCACACCAACTAGAATCAATAAAACTTCAGGGAGGCACTCAACATTAGATTAGATTCTTACAAACAAACCAGACAAATTGACAAAAGTAGGCTGCCTCTCAGATAGCATAAGTGACTACATACCAACATATGCTATTAGATCTCACCATAACCCAGATAAACATATTATCTATAATCATATATGAAAGACAACCAATTTCAGCAAAGATATTTTCAATGAAACACTAAAAAAGTATAACTGGAATGTACTTAGAACAATGCAGCTAGATACTGTTGTAGAGCTCTTTAATAATGTATTCTTACAGACCTTAAATAATCTAGCATCAGTACATAAAAAGAGAGTAAAGTCCAACCCCAAACTATGGCTGACAAAGGAAAGAAAAAAGTCTGGAAAAATTGGTTTAAAAATAGAACTCAAAATGCCTTACAGGAATTTAGACATCTTAGAAACCTTGCAAAACTCCATGTCAAATAGGATATGCAAACATACTATACCAACCTACAAGACAAACATATAAACAACTCCAAACTTTTCTGGTCATCACTAAATAAACTACTCCATCCTGGCAAGATCACTAGTCCCTCTCCAAAAACAGATGATATGACAGACTCAAAACAGATGATACGACAGACTCTATCCCCACACAGTTTAAATCCTACTTTATACAATCGATATTATCTGTCTTAGACACTAACACTAACACAACCTCTTACTCAACTCCAAGAAAACAAAGTTAATGCCTTTCACCTCAAAAAGTTGCCAAAATCAAAAGCAATCTTTTACCATAAAGTCAGCAAATAATACTGTCATTGAAAGTGCAACTCACAGTAAACTTCTAGGCATTATAATAGATGACAATCTCAAATATGACCACCATATACTGCACACCATTAAATTAACACACCACAAACTATGCTCCTTTTATAGGATCAATGGATTCCTTACAGATACTGCAAGAAAAACTCCAGCCACCACCTTTTTACTGCCAACTTTTTTATATTTTGCTCCTATCGTAAGAAACATAAACAATACTCAAAGAAGTAAACTTGCTTCCTGCTACAATAAAATAGTTAAATTTGCCACTAGTCTCCCTCATAGGACCAAATGGCTTGAACTGCAGAACTGTCTATAATATTCACACACACAAACTCAGTCATCATCCAGAAAAATGGCCAGCACTACAAAACTTTTTAGTACTATACTGTCCAGCAAGGTACCTCCATTCTAGTAACCAATTCTTATTACTTACAAAGAAGTCAAATAATGTTGTAGGAGACTTGCTGTACTCCCAATGCATTGCTAAACTCTGGAATAGTATCCCTATGCAAATTAAACTATCCAACAACCT
Source organism: Protopterus annectens (assembly GCF_019279795.1). Taxonomy (NCBI): domain Eukaryota; kingdom Metazoa; phylum Chordata; order Ceratodontiformes; family Protopteridae; genus Protopterus; species Protopterus annectens. The sequence continues at coordinate 372,372,396 of NC_056751.1, forward strand.
CAGTAGTTTTAAACCACTGCTTAAACAACATCCTAACCATTCCTGGTCGTGTATATGTTCATCAGAGGGTTAAAACTTTTTCACTGTACAATACTATCGAAATACTCTCCTTAAACATAATATTCTTATCCCCTTACTGAAATGACAAAACAATTTTTATACATAACTGTGGCCTGTACAATCCACTAAGTTGCACGTGTGATTTCTCTTTAGTAACTTCCATTTCTGTAAAATCTTAGAATGTATATGTATAAATGTATCTACTGTTTATGTATAAATGTAAATGGAAATTAACTACTATTTGTGTATAAATGTAAATAGAAATGTAACTACTCTGTGTTTGACTGGAACTTAATATAATGCAATGTAAGCAAATGGAGCTTTTCTCCCCAGGCCACTGCTGAAAATGGGTATTACCCAGTCGGACTTTCCCAGTAAACAAAAATAAATAAATACTTGCTGTGAGTTTAGTTTGTTTATCAAATATTTTTTGGCCAAATAATTCATCTGTTGAGGAGACCCCCCCAAAGGAAGAATGACCAATTGATGGATGACAAGAGTTGTGGAAATAACATTTGATAGACAAAGTCCTAATCAAAAATTCTCGGATAAGTGAAACTATGGATGAGATGTGTACTCCTAGCTCATTAGAAAAACAAAATTAACAAATGCTAGATGAACATTTGCTGAAGAATTTCAAACTGGATTTAGATACTACATTGCATAAAATACACATAAAACAATCTTACATTATATATTTATTTATTTTACATTTGTTGACCGGGATAGTCCATCTGGGTGTGAGCCCATTTTCAGCGGAGGCCCGGGGAGAAAAGCTCCAATAAAACAAGAACAACATAAGACATAGTAATGATCTTTCAGGAGGTAACTGAGTAAAACTAGAGATTTGTTTCTGAAGAACCAAGTGATTTTGAAGAAATTTTACTACATTACATGTCATATAACAGAAAATCACTTGTATGTTTGTATATTATTTTATACAGTATTTTTAAGAAAATCTGTGGCAGTTCTAGCACCACTAAATTAATGCACAGACCAGTAGTCTAGCAATGTGAATGGACTGTAATTTAGTAATACTCTTAAAAGAAGCCATTGCATAGTGGCATTGTTAAAGTACTTCATGCAGACCTCTCTCCGAGTCCCTAAAGCTCATCTTCTAACCTGTGTAGCAATCTGCAAACTGCTTAGCTGGGTATTGCTCTTGATTTGTCCCTGAGAAAGCTACAATGCATTAATGTCCAATGAACTACCTGCTTAATGAATGAATAACATAAAAATAAATATTTATCACATATATATCTAATACAGCGATCAATGGCAAATATTTTAAACCTAGTTGGCTCTGTGATACAGATGGATGAAACCCTGAGAATAACCCAGATGTCTTTGTTTTAGAGGGACTAAGAGGTTAATGCTATCTTGTCCATCATAGAGATGGGAGATTTAATGACCCACCATGCTGGTGAATCCTAACAAATGCTAGGAGACTGTACCAGGTAAGCACTCATCAGCAATTATGAGGAAGCAGTATTTTACCTTCAAGTGGGTGGTGTATACGTGTGGCCTGTGTGTGTGTGTGTGTGTGTGTGTGTGTGTGTGTGTGTGTGTGTGTGTGTGTGTGTGTGTGTGTGTGCTCGTGCGTGCATGCTTGTGTGCATCTGCATATATTTGTGTGTGTGTGTGTGTGTGTGTGTGTGTGTGTGTGTGTGTGTGTGTGTGTGTGTGTGTGTGTGTTTAAAGATCAAGTATGAAAACTCTGATAACTATTTGAATGATGATCGTGAACAGGCATTTGATACAAAGAAACGGGGTAAGAAGAAAATGGAGTAAATGTTAGTGAAAAATATTTTAAATACTGGCACTGTTTTTACCAACAAAACATTCAAGTACCGATTTAGCTTACTGATGCCTCCATTCCTGAGAAAATGAAGAAGCGATTACATATTAGTAGATACATTTTCACACTTATAGAAAAGCAAATTGCATTAAAGAACTGACTCTCAGGACAGCAAAAATTGCTGTCAACACAATTTGTTAGAAACTATTATTCTGTCAGGATGGAATCTAAGACTTCTTAGTGGAAGATAGAAAACTAATGGAAAGTTGTGATTCCTATAGAAGATGAGCAAACTCTTCACAGATCTGTACAGTACATGTTATGCTCTGATACAGATTGTAGAGCAATCACTTTCAGGAGTTTATGGATTAGTGGTATACAGAGATTAGAAGCTTTATTCAATAGGGCTGATATGGCAAGTGCTTGTGTCAAACAGTTTACTATCACAATGTCATCCTTACGTAATAGAACAGTCACTGTCATTGCTATGTCTGCTATGTTTCCTAGAGTGCTATTTTATTGTCCCCTGTGTGTCTCTTGAACAATAAACACTTGTGATACAATGGAATAGCCCGTCATCAGAAATTCACAATATAAATAAATACACACAGACAGAAACAGACTAATTGCTGCAACCCCTTGAATGGACACCCAGCAACATTTACATGTGGGGGAGGGGGGGAGTGCTAAATAGGTTTGCTTTACGTAAGTTAATGCTGCTAGTTGGATTAAAGAAATCAGAGTATCAAGAGTTCTACTTATCATTTTCTACCCCAATGGCATTCTGTGGGTGATATTATTATAGTAAACAATTGCAGAAAGAGGATATGTTAGTATCTTTTGTCAGTTAGCCTGTTAGGTGCTACTAATAGTTTACCTTGCTGCACAGATGGTCTGTGAAGTCTGCTCTTAGTCTTTTCTTTGCTTTGAAATTTTTTATTAGAATTTTACAACAAAAAAAATGTCATATGTGTGTGTGTGTGTGTGTGTGTGTGTATATATATATATATATATATATATATATATACACACACACATGGATTCACTTTGAATCATCGAATGTTCAGAACATCGACGTTCTGATCATCGAGACCAGAACATTGAAGGTTCAAAATGAACCACACAAAAACAAAAAAACTTACAAAAACTATTTTATGCAGGGGGGCTTCGCCCCCCCTGAACCCCCCATGTGGGGGGGGGCTGCGCCCCCCACCCCCACCCCTACTTTAATATTCCAACTCCAAGATCGCACTACAGTGGGGTAAGGGAAATTTCCCATTTACTGCTATATGCAGTAGCGCGAAACAGGAGATTTCCTGTACCCACACACACACACACACACACACACACAACACGCAGGGCACCTTGCTGCCCCTGCATACATACCCAAAATTCTACAATTTCACTTACCTGGCACTTCCACTTTAAACCTTCGATGTTCTGGACATCGATGTCCTGGTCTCGATGATCAGAACGTTGATGTTCTGAACATTCGATGATTCAAAGTGGAACCATATACATACACTAATATAATAAATTTACACAATGAAATTCAAACAGATAATGATATTTAACAGCATTTAAACAAGGATGTATGTAAACAGAATACTAAATAATATTCACAAGCAGAGTCCAATACATAATAGGGCATGTGGTAATCAATTTTATACATTCACATACAGGATACATAGAAAGATGAGATTGCAATCCACAGGACAGGCAAAAATCCAAGTGAAACAAGTCTGCATAGTACACGAGTACATGGCCATTTGTTAAATGTTTTAAACAATATAACAATATGGCAATATCATCAAGTTTCATTTATAAATGTTGAGCAGAAAGGCTTGTTTCACAGGTCAGAGAATGTGCCACCAGTTGATACCTTGATGGTGTTGCTTGAGGGGCACATCATTAAAGATAACCCAAAATAATGCAATAATGATTAGTCAGTGAATGACCAGTCTGGCTTTAAAATGATGAAAGGTTAACAAACTCCTGATGTCCAGTGGAATGCAGTACCAGAGTTTAGGACTACATAAGATAGTAAGCTCTCAGTAAAAAAATTCAAGTGATTAGGAATGTGGGATACAGGTGAGATGGTTTACATCCAATGGTCAGATGGCATAGGGAAAGGAGCAGATTCATTATAGGAGCAGGAGTCAAGGATGAGTTTTTTATTTATTTGTTTGTTTTAGTGAGAGCTTCTTTGAAGTATGCCAAGTATGGATTGATCTGACATGTTTTCACAGACTGACGTTAGTGCTGGAGGGAGACGTTTCTGCTGCCCAAATAACATAATGTGTACATTATATACATGGTGTGTGTGTGTGTGTGTGTGTGTGTGTGTGTGTGTGTGTGTGTGTGTGTGTGTAATTATGTGTGATAACTGAGAGAAAAACACCACAACAATGTACAAGTCAAAATGATAATACTAAAATAGATCACAAATGCGATTACTGCAGTCTCACTTTCAAGACAAAAAGACAAGTACGAATATAACCTCTGAAAGAGTCGTCCTTCATTAGGTCAAGGAATTCTGTCTCAGTAAGTTTACCATTGTCCATATTATGAAGAACTGGGTTTATGAAGCAAAGGGCTGCTGTGGGAGCTGAGGCTGAAGATAAGTTGTAATGTTTTCTTTGGAAATAGTTTTGAGAGTAGGGAGATGTGGCAGTAGGAAAACAGAAGATGGAGATTTCCTCACCTGAGGAATGGAATGACTGTGGGATGACTGTGTCTGCTTTCTACAAGTCAGACAAAAGTGCCACTAAGTGATAGTTTGAAGATGTTGATTCAGAGGTACACCAATAAGGATAACACATACTTTAGAAACCTTGGGTGTGAGGCTATCCAGACTAGCTGCACCAAAATGGGATAGCTTTCTTTATTCAGAGAGACCCGCAGTGGTGGTGCTGCGGTAGCGTTGTTGCCTCACAGTAAGACACTGACCGGTTCGACTCTCAGCTAGAGCGTCGTCTGCATGGAGACATGCGTGAATGGACGTACCTTCATTGAAGGTTGTGCGTTAGGGCTGGCAACTCAGCACATAAAAATCAACTGCCAATTATTAGCGGACCAGAGTTCCGCTGTGGCAACCCCTAACCGGGAAAAGCCGAAAGACACAACATTCAGAAGTGGAATGAAGGTGTGAACTCCTGATAATGGGGCCAATGATACAAAAAGCAATTTTAAACTGCTGGGAAGATGAGTTTCAGAGTTGTTATTCAGTTGTGGTCAGTTTTAGGGAAGGGTGACATTTTCGAAGTATGATACAAATTGCTTTGGTGTGGTTGACAGGTTATGCCTAAGATGCCTTTAAATAATTTTATTTAGCCTGGTAGATTAATTCCTTGCAGTGATTTTTCATACTATAAATGTTTAATAAGACAGAGTACAAGTTAAGAATCTTGAAGGATTTCTGACCATCAGACCAGAGAGACTAGGGGAGAGAGGGTATGTTGACCACATTACTAACCAGCTTTTGGAAGATGCTAAAACCTGGAGGGCAGATACAGGCAACCATATTTTTCATCACATAGGAATACATTGACCAGATGCCATGAGAGGAAGTTAGTACGCTTCCCCACTTATTTTACCAGGGGCACAGACATAGTCACTGCTATCGTTAGGAAGCATTGGCCTATACTGACCCATAACCCTAACATCAGGGCAATAGTGGGTGATAAACCAAATTTCATGTTCAAGAACAAGAAGTCGCTTAGAAGAATACAGTGCTACCCCAGCACTGATATACAGAGGGAACATGATAGTAATGGACAAGGTGCTGTTCCTTGTAATAAATGTAACCAATGTAGGTACATAGACAACACCAATGAATTTAAACATCCGGACACAGGGATGGAATACAGATTTAATGTTACAGCTGATTGTAAAAACGATGAACTTGGTATATTTAGCCATATGTGATGTATGTTCAGCATATTACATAGGGAAAACAAACAGGAAATTAAGATTCAGGATAATTGAACATCTGATGTATATTAGAAATGGCACATTGACAAATGCCTTAGCCAAACATGTTAGCTCAATGGGACTTACACATACCTTCTGCTTTTTAGCAGTTGAGAAGTTTTGGACAAATGAACGTGGGGGTGATATAACAATCCAGACAGAAACCTCAGAGACGAGGTGGATCATTAGACTGAGGGCCTGATAGGTGTTTGGGACTAAATGACAGGGTCCCTTTAAGACCCATTTTAAAGAATAGGAGACTTTTTAAATGAAACTCTGTTGAGTTTGTTATGAAAAGTGAGGAAAAAAATGTTACACATTTTTAGATAGATTGCTCAAGCTTTGCTATGTATATACATAGTTTCATTGATGTCTTATGTTATTTATTGTTTTTTTATATATATTGTCGATATTTGAATCGTGATTATTATTTTAAATTGTTTTTTCTGCTGATTGGTTGGGGAACGATGTGATGTAGTATATGTAACACAATACTGATACTAACGGTCTGATAAAGTGGTGTACCTCACCACGAAAGCGCTAACCTCAATAAAGTCTTTTGTCCTGAAATATTGATTTGTTATTCATTGACTTCATATGCTGTTGGTTGGTTCATTGAATGCTATTCGTGGAGATTTGGTTTATTTTGTTTTCCAACGGACCATTTATCCTTGCTGCAATCATATTTGTGCTTGTTGGAATATATGTGTAATGTTAACAAATGCTGCATTTGAATAAAATAAAAGTGTTGGTTATTTTTTTGTCACTGAAGTGCTAAGGTTAGTGCAACAGCACTGAAATACTTTGTATCCCTGAAGTACTTGTAAGGGCTGGTGATTTTTCTTTAATTAATTTACTTTGTGTGTTTTGTGGCAGGTGTTTAAGTGCCTGTCCTATCAAAGGAGATTGTGTGAACTTTAAATCTCTGTACTGCATGAGCAGATGTGAATTGAGTGGACATGTTTTTTGCATCTCACATCGATGAGAAGATGCAAAGATATGTTTTTGTGTCTTTGCATGTCAAGCATGTAGGAGTGGGATCCAATAAGAGTTGTTTTTGCTTTCTATGATGGAAGAAATTGATAAATCTGTATAGAAGACCTGCTGTGCCATGTTTGCTTTTGCAAAGATGCTCTGTGTGTAATATGTTAGACTGCTCAACTGAGGGTTGGATTAAAGATGCTGTTATTCCTACTACAGTTGTTTGTTTCAGGTCTGGGAAACATATCATGGGGATTCAAGTTGAGGATGGAAGAGGTCAAAGCCATTTATTTCCATAAATTAGACTTTTAAAATGTAGGGAAATAGAAACATGTGAATTGTTTATTGGTAATTTTTAAAAGGCTGATGCTGGTATCTAAGCTGATAATTGGTGTTTCCAGTATATAGTTCAGTTATCAGATATTCACGTTGATTTTCAGACAGTGAAAGTGGAAAAGAGCTTAGTGATGCTTCTCATGCAAATACTGATATAGGCCAAGTTGTAACTTAGTGATACTTCTCATGCAAATACTGATATAGGCCAAGATGTAACAGTGATGCTTCTCATGCAAATACTGATATAGGCCAAGTTGTAACTTAGTGATGCTTCACATGCACATACTGATGTAGGCCAAGTTGTAACTTAGTGATACTTCTCATGCAAATACTGATGCTTCACATGCACATACTGATGTAGGCCAAGTTGTAACTTAGTGATACTTCTCATGCAAATACTGATGTAGGCCAAGTTGTAATTTAGTGATACTTCTCATGCAAATACTGATATAGGCCAAGTTGTAACTTAGTGATGCTTCTCATGCAAATACTGATATAGGCCAAGTTGTAACTAGAGGACAGAAAAGGGGGCTTGAGTGTGAAGAAGCTGTCTAAGCTAGATTGATTGAAGATGGTGAGTTAAACAGGAAGGAGAGAAGGAGAGCTCTGGGTGGCTCAAGTTGGCGATCTAAAGGAGCACTGAGAGAGTAAGAAGTGCATAGTCAATCAGACCAGAAAAGGCAAGTTTTGTGATTGGTGATTTTATGCTTAGAAGCATTAAAAATCTCTTCCCTGGGAGCACAAGGACAGTATCACAGGGTTTTTTGTTTTTGTTTAGGGGTAAGTAAAATGGGGTTCCTATTACATTGTCGAAAGACAACAATGTCAAATGCACAGAAGAGTGAAACCGGCGGATATCGACGTTCGGATTGTGGGATCGCAGTACAGTGAAGATTGGAATACTTGCCCTTTCCTCACTGTAGTGCGATCTCGGAGTTGGTATATATATTTAGCAGGGGACTGGGGGGGCATGGCCCCCCACAATAAAAGTTTCAATATTCGGCCGTTTCACTCTTCTGAGCGTTCAAAATTGTTGTCTTTCAACAACATAATATGAACCAAGAACCAATACCTTAAAATGAATAAAAGAAAGATAGAAGGCACAACAGCCGAGGTAGAAGTGTTGAAGAATGTCCTATATTGCTGCCAAAGTTCAAAAACAATGATATCCAAGGTCCATAAACGTAAAAACAGGTTTATTGAAAAACACAATAAAATAACGTCGACCTAGGTTTCGTTCGTGTAGCGAACTTCTTCAGAACAACCAAATGTGATGTAGAACTCTTTAAATATCTACCAAACCAACAATGAATGGTACCAATTATCCAGTTAATTGCCCATTAACAGGTTCTGAACTATTTCTTAAAGGAAACCTTGAAAAATTAAGCAACATATAATATAAATTTTATATTTCCGTAATTTAAAGGCAGCAAAAACATATACAAATGATGTGTCTAGCAGTTGCCTGTGTACTTGTACAAATTGTGTAAGTGTATATATGTGTAATATATGTGGGTAACGTACATATTATTTTGTTTTGTTATGATAGTAAATCCTAGGATGAATTAATAAAAATAAATAATAAAGTTATATATATCTTCTATATTATGTACTCGTATCTCCCACTACTAATCATATGTCACATATACATACAATATATCAATACAATGTATAAATTAAATTAATTTAAATTTTAATTTTAATTTTAGTTTTAATTTTAATTTTAATTTTATGGGGAAATGAGAGTCTGTCATCCACATGTGTAAGGGATAATTAATAAACAGTAAGAAGTAGTAAGTTGTTAGTTAGTCGTAGTATACCCAAAAACCGTAAGGTGAATCCGTGGGTGTGTGTTATTGTTATTAAAATTATGTATATACAATACTTAATAAAAATATATATATATGTATAAAAAACTCTCTACCTAAGAATGAAGCATAAATAATTATTAGCTATAGGCTCACTATAAATACACTTGTACCTAAATAAATAAATAAATAAATAAATTATAAATATGTTGTGCAAATATGCTATCTTAAAAAATCTTGTACATGTTATATAATAATAAAAAAATAAAAAAGATATCAACACATATTGCAGTATAAGTAGTCAAATTAATGAATTAATGATTTTAACCTTAAGATGGGCTTAATACTAATGTATTCATTAAGTCCAGGGTACTGGTGAGCATTGAGAATTATCTGCATCCGCAATTCTAAGACATCTAAATTATATTTAGTAGTCTTACCGTGTGGGTCTATATGTTGGTGTGATACACCAAAAAACTTAAAAAAATTATTTTCACATTGGTTTATGTGTCTAGCTAAAGCATTCGTTAATTTTTTGTTTTTAATATCCAATAAATGCTCTTTGACCCTATCTCTTAAATGCCTACTAGTTTTGCCAACATAAAACCCTTCACATTGTTGACAAACTGCAATATAAACAACATTGGTGGTGTAACAATTAATATGCTGACTGATTCTAATGTTATGTTTGTTTACTATCACATTTGTACCAGTGTTTATCAAGTATTTACATGTTGAACACCTATTACTAATTTTAACATTCAGACTTTCAAACAGATCCTTAAAGGATGTATCTTTCCTGAATACAAAAGTAACTTGCCCCTTAAATATTTCTCCCTCACTTATCAAATTCCAATTCTTGTTAACAATATTCCTAATTCTCGAGGATGTATCATTAAATGTGGTAATGTACAATGGAATATTGTTACATATATATTTCCTTAAATCAACACCTTGATCTTTTGAGCCATTGGTAAATACCTCCCCATTACTATTCAATAAGACCTTATAAAATCCATTACATCTCTTACCTATCACTTCTTTTGCAATGTTCCTACAAAAATCTCTAGGATACCCTCTGTTCAAAAATAATAAAATAATATAATCTAATTCTTGTTTAAAGTCCACCTCCTCACTCCTCACCATCTGACCTTTACTATTTTCTGATGGTGAGGGTGCCAACTATCAAAATGTAAATAAGAATTTGAGAAGGTGGACTTCCTGTATATATTAGATACAAGCTTCTGTTTGATTTTTGTCGTAAGTTAATTTTATGTCTAGGTAGCTAATATACTCCTGACTCTAAATAACATGTGTAAATTTAAAACCACACACTACTATTAATATAATCTAAAAAGTATTGAGTACTGCTTGCTAAATTTAACATTATTAATAAAAAGGTCTGAGTTAAACACATAATTCAATTCCAGTCCAAAAAAAAAAAGTTAGAAGCGAGGGGCTGCAGCACTGCCCCTAGCTATCCACTCCTAACTTGTTTGTAGTGTGCCCCTCAAAAATATAAAATTATTTTTCAAAACAATTTCCATAAGTTTAATTGTTTTGATCATATAGGTTAAATCCTTGAGAATGTGAGAAAAATCTGGTTTTAAATGAAAATCTCACTATGGGTCTGAATTGTAAATTGTCCAGACCTTTATGTATTTTATAACTGGATATTCATTCTGTAAAATTGCCACTCTTGTTCATCCACCTCACCTTGGAACAGCATGTCCTAACATAGCATTCATGTAGGAAACATAATCTTCATAATCAACTATAACTATTAAATGACTTCTTCTTCTTCAGTTAAGTTCTTATTACTATTACATTTCCTATTGTAATTAGTATTTTCAGTTGCGGTGAATAATTTCAAATCTAAAATTCTCTTGTGTACCCCCATTATCCACACACAACATGTCTGCATTGTTATAAATTGTAACTACATTGTTGCTAACGTTTAAATTATTAATGTCAGCATTATCTAATAATCCATCGATATTGATAAATCACATAATGAAAACATTGTCTATAACACATACATTTATATTATTAGTATCACTTGTATTTGAAATGATGTTTTCCTCTGTTCGCTGTTGCCCTTCATGTTCATTTGAAATCAAACTAATCCTTGAATTAATGGTATCCGTGTTAACTAATTCACACACATAATGAGCATAAATGTCTAAGTCTTTATTTTGCAAGATGATGATGTCACTTAATAGCCGCTGACCAATATCAGTACATGATGTTCTATCGCTTGGTGTATCGCACCTGCCCACATAGTGTGAGCAGATCGTGCTATTGTCACTGTCCAAGTAAGGCTTCATGTATAATGATGATGTATAGAAGAAATACTGTCTATCTCCGTAACTTGTGAATAAGCCTTTTGTAAGCAATCTGATACAATTAAAGTTACTCCATCACTACTGGGCATCAAATTATCCGTTTGCTTTTCACTAAAGGACAAAATCTTGTTGTTAAATGATGACGGTAAAAAATGCTCAGGTGTTGGATGTTTTGTTGTTGTTGGAAATTAACTTTCTTATTTTTATCATAGTCTCTTTTGGGTCTTGTCCCTGTATACTCATATTCCTCGTCGTCTTCAAATTGGTGTTGCCCCCTTAGCCGTTTTGATCTTCTGAGTCCTTCTCGTTCTCCCGGACTGCCATATTGCCGATACCTGTCAACTTCCGACTGAAGAGGGGAAGTGATGTCATCCAACACATCCATACGGTTAATGTAACGACCTACCATCATTGTGACCGCGTTGTGTAGGTTTGGATTTGGGATATACCAAACCAGATGAGTACACCTTCATGTCCCTTTTAATTTTGTTTTGTTTTTTGTCGTAGATAATATTGCAACTGTGTTCTACCTCTTTAATAATGTTGACATAGTTGGTATAATATTGGTCAAAGAGAAGATCCTGACTAATGTAATTATTTAAAGTGTCCAATTCTGACATAAGTATATCAATCTTTTTGTCATTGTAAGTGATCATAAATTCCATTAGGGCTAAGCCTGTTTTGTTAAATAGTCCATGCAAATCTTTGAGCATATCCGGATCATGCTCACTACCATTAGGGTATCTCCACAGTCTTAACCCTTTGGGTACTAACCCCAATTCGATATTTTTCTCCATTTGAGTTCTTTTAAGTTTGAACATTTTTACTTCAAAGGAACGTAACCACTCTCTCATATTCCCCTCTATGATATTGTTAGATTTACTCGTGGGAGTATGCTTGGAATTGAATGAGTATTGATTTGTCTTCCATGTGTCAACACAAACCAATTCTGCTTGCTCCCTTCGTGGCATCATATCACCATGCTGTCTATTGCCACTGTTAACATTATAACCAGATGCTGGGTTCGCTGGCACAGGTGTTGGTTGAGTAAGCGGCAACCCTAAACTGTCAGTGGGTTCCGTATTAGCATGGGAATTAGTCATAAGTTGATGGATTAACGCTGTATGCAATTTCAACTGCTCGTTCATTTCTTTTAGCAGCACCCCCACTTCGACCGCATCGCCTTCTTCCTCCATCGCTGATACAATAAAAACCAAGAACCAATACCTTCAAATGAATAAAAGAGAGATAGAAGGCACAACAGCCGAGGTAGAAGTGTTGAAGAATGTCCTATATTGCTGCCAAGGTTCAAAAACAATAATATCCAAGGTCCATAAACGTAAAAACAGGTTTATTGAAAAACACAAATTAAACAACGTCGACCTAGGTTTCGTTCGTGTAGCGAACTTCTTCAGAACAACCAAATGTGATGTAGAACTCTTTAAATATCTACCAAACCAACAATGAATGGTACCAATTATCCAATTAATTGCCCATTAACAGGTTCTGAACTATTCCTTAAAGGAAACCTTGAAAAATTAACAACAAATAATATAAATTTTATATTTCCGTAATTTAAAGGCAGCAAAAACATATACAAATGATGTGTCTAGCAGTTGCCTGTGTACTTGTACAAATTGTGTAAGTGTATATATGTGTAATATATGTGGGTAACGTACATATTATTTTGTTTTGTTATGATAGTAAATCCTAGGATGAATTAATAAAAATAAATAATAAAGTTATATATATCTTCTATATTATGTACTCGTATCTCCCACTACTAATCATATGTCACATATACATACAATATATCAATACAATGTATAAATTAAATTAATTTTAATTTTAATTTTAATTTTAGTTTTAATTTTAATTTTAATTTTATGGGGAAATGAGAGTCTGTCATCCACATGTGTAAAGGATAATTAATAAACAGTAAGAAGTAGTAAGTTGTTAGTTAGTCGTAGTATACCCAAAACCGTTGTGTGTTATTGTTATTAAAATTATGTATATACAATACTTTTTATTAATAATGTTAAATTTTATGGTCGTTTTTTAGATGATTTAATTATTATATGGAAAGGGGAGCAAGCAGTACTCAATACTTTTTTAGATTATATTAATAGTAGTGTGTGGTTTTTAAATTTTACACATGTTATTAGTCAGGATAGTATTAGCTACCTAGACATAAAATTAACTTACGACAAAAATCAAACAGAAGCTTGTATCTAATATATACAGGAAGTCCACCTTCTCAAATTCTTATTTACATTTTGATAGTTGGCACCCTCACCATCAGAAAAGGAAGGTCAGATGGTGAGGGCGTGAGGAGGTGGACTTTAAACAAGAATTAGATTATATTATTTTATTATTTTTGAATAGAGGGTATCCTAGAGATTTTTGTAGGAACATTGCAAAAGAAGTGATAGGTAAGAGATGTAATGGATTTTATAAGGCCTTATTGAATAGTAATGGGGAGGTATTTACCAATGGCTCAAAAGATCAAGGTGTTGATTTAAGGAAATATATATGTAACAATATTCCATTGTACATTACCACATTTAATGATACATCCTCGAGAATTAGGAATATTGTTAACAAGAATTGGAATTTGATAAGTGCTGATAGGACTATGGGAGAAATATTTTTTGTATTCAGGAAAGATGCATCCTTTAAGGATCTGTTTGAAAGTCTGAATGTTAACATTAGTAATGTTTCACATAAACCTTCGGGTAATTTTAAGTGCGGTAGGTGTTCAACATGTAAATACTTGATAAACACTGGTACAAATGTGATAGTAAACAAACATAACATTAGAATCAGTCAGCATATTAATTGTTACACCACCAATGTTGTTTATATTGCAGTTTGTCAACAATGTGAAGGGTTTTATGTTGGCAAAACTAGTAGGCATTTAAGAGATAGGGTCAAAGAGCATTTATTGGATATTAAAAACAAAAAATTAACGAATGCTTTAGCTAGACACATAAACCAATGTGAAAATCATTTTTTTAAGTTTTTTGGTGTATCACACCAACATATAGACCCACAGGGTAAGACTACTAAATATAATTTAGATGTCTTAGAATTGCGGATGCAGATAATTCTCAATGCTCACCAGTACCCTGGACTTAATGAATACATTAGTATTAAGCCCATCTTAAGGTTAAAAAATATTAAGGGTCATTAATTCATTAATTTGACTACTTATACTGCAATATGTGTTGATATCTTTTTTATTTTTTTATTATTATATAACATGTACAAGATTTTTTAAGATAGCATATTTGCACAACATATTTATAATTTATTTATTTATTTATTTATTTAGGTACAAGTGTATTTATAGTGAGCCTATAGCTAATAATTATTTATGCTTCATTCTTAGGTAGAGAGTTTTTTATACATATATATATATTTTTATTAAGTATTGTATATACATAATTTTAATAACAATAACACACACCCACGGATTCACCTTACGGTTTTTGGGTATACTACGACTAACTAACAACTTACTACTTCTTACTGTTTATTAATTATCCCTTACACATGTGGATGACAGACTCTCATTTCCCCATAAAATTAAAATTAAAATTAAAACTAAAATTAAAATTAATTTAATTTATACATTGTATTGATATATTGTATGTATATGTGACATATGATTAGTAGTGGGAGATACGAGTACATAATATAGAAGATATATATAACTTTATTATTTATTTTTATTAATTCATCCTAGGATTTACTATCATAACAAAACAAAATAATATGTACGTTACCCACATATATTACACATATATACACTTACACAATTTGTACAAGTACACAGGCAACTGCTAGACACATCATTTGTATATGTTTTTGCTGCCTTTAAATTACGGAAATATAAAATTTATATTATATGTTGCTTAATTTTTCAAGGTTTCCTTTAAGAAATAGTTCAGAACCTGTTAATGGGCAATTAACTGGATAATTGGTACCATTCATTGTTGGTTTGGTAGATATTTAAAGAGTTCTACATCACATTTGGTTGTTCTGAAGAAGTTCGCTACACGAACGAAACCTAGGTCGACGTTATTTTATTGTGTTTTTCAATAAACCTGTTTTTACATTTATGGACCTTGGATATCATTGTTTTTGAACTTTGGCAGCAATATAGGACATTCTTCAACACTTCTACCTCGGCTGTTGTGCCTTCTATCTTTCTTTTATTCATTTGAACAACATAATATGAACCCAGTAAAATGTACGATAGTCTGGAAGCTTTAAGAAGAATTTTGGTGGTTGATGAAATGTACAATGTGAAGGTTGTTGTTTTGGGTGTTAATGATGTTGGAAAAAAACAGTGTTGAACATTTTACCAGTTACACTGAACAGGTGAAAGACTAAATAAAAGAAAAGAGTTTGGTTAAAGTGGCTAGAGGTTTTACATATGTTATCAGAAGACTTTGTTGCCAGTGTAGCATTGAATGTGTTTATGTATGGGAAGTTGTGTTTATGTGTTGGACATTATTTGGGTATGATAACAGATATCCAAGTTACACTGGAAATAGATTTTTATTAAATAAGTTATTTAGGATTGTTTTTACCTTACCCTCCTCTAGGATTCCATTAAGTAGAGGGCAACATTAGTGTGAATATTTTTTTATGTATAAGAAGTTTAAATGAAAGGATTCAGTTCTTAGAGAGAATGATGTTGGGTGTAAATTATCAAGTAGTTATGGTAATTGAGACTTGGTATTCAGGGAATAATTCACCTTTAAGATTACCAGGATATAAAGCTTACCACAGAATAAGGGTGAAAGGGAGAGGTGGGGAGAGTTCTATTTTTGTTCAAAATGACCTGATGTCTTCTTTATATAACCAAGATAGAAATTTTGAAATAACTTCAGTTGAGTTAGGTTGTAGTGAGAAAACATTTAAAACTGTATTTTTCTATAGGCCTCCACATCCAACTTGGAGAGATAAGAACTATTTCTGATATTTTCCACAGTCCTGCACTGCTCAAGGAGCAACTGGTTTGTGCACTGGGCAGTATTAGTTAGCTTTAGATTACATTATCACAGCATTCAAAACTATAAGAACCATCCGCGATACTTTCACAGTCCATCGCTCCCGAGGGGCGACTGGTTTGCACGGTGAACAGCACTGCAGCATTGAGTTAACTTTGGATTACATTATTATAGTACTTAAAACTATAGGTACGCTCCCTGGCGTTTTCACAGTCCCTCGCTCCCAAGGAGCGACTGGTTTGCATGTTGAGCAGCACTGCAGCATTGAGTTAACTTTGGATTACGTTATTACAGTACTTAAAACTATTGGTGCAATCCCTGGTGTTTTCATAGTCCATCGCTCTCAAGGGGCGACTGGTTTGCATGGTGAACAGCACTGCAACATTGAGTTAACTTTGGATTACATTATCACAGTATTTAAAACTATAGGTACGCTCCCTGGTGTTTTCACAGTCCATCGCTCTCAAGGGGTGACTGGTTTGCATGGTGAACAGCATTGAATTAACTTTGGATTACATTATTACAGTACTTAAAACTATAGGTACACTCCTTGGTGTTTTCACAGTCTATCGCTCTTAATGGGCAACTGGTTTGCATGGTGAACAGCATTGCAGCATTGAGTTAACTTTGGATTACATTATTACAGTACTTAAAACTATAGGTACGCTCCCTGGTGTTTTCACAGTCTATCGCTCTCAAGGGGCGACTGGTTTGCATGGTGAACAGCACTGCAGCATTGAGTTAACTTTGGATTACATTATTATAGTACTTAAAACTATAGGTACGTTCCCTGGTGTTTACACAGTCCATCGGCGACTGGTTTGCATGTTGAGCAAAACTGCAGCATTGAGTTAACTTTGGATTACATTATTATAGTACTTAAAACTATAGGTACGCTCCCTGGTATTTTCACAGTCCATCGCTCCCAAGGGGCGACTGGTTTGCATGTTGAGCAGCATCACCACATAGGTTAGCTGTAGATTAAGATGCAGACCCCGATGCTTTGCCAGAGATGGCCTGCACCTGTCGCCCCTGGGATTCCGGATACTGGCTAAGGCTCTTGCCGCCCCTATAGTGTCTTTTTTAGGCAAGGTTCAAGTGACAAATTCACCACTATAACAGGAACAGGCAAGCAAAAGCTAAGGGTAATGCTACTCAATGCTAGAAGTCTAAATTTCAAAATGCACTCACTCAAGGAACTCCTTAAAATGGAGAACATCAATATCTGTGCAGTGACTGAGACCTGGTTCAAGGCTCCAGAGAGCACTCCTGCACTACCAGGCTATAACTCATACCTCACTTTTCGGCTATGTAACCTGGAGCAAAACACCAAAGGTGGAGGTGTGTCCATATTCATTAAGGATATCCACACCTCCAGGCTAGTTGCTCAGCATAATGCATCCGAGGTTACCCAAGTGCAACTAACTCTGGGCAAAACTGCAATCCAAATTGTAGCTTGCTACAGATTCCCCACCATGCCCCAGGATTCTCACTCCTCTTTTCTTGATGTACTGGAAAATATTAGGGTTCAACCAAACACCCTAATAATGGGCGACTTCAACTACCCCACCATTAACTGGGAAAACTACTTGTGTACCAACTCCTTAGCTCAACGCCTTCTGGAATTCATAAACTCCAATGCCCTGGATCAACTTATCCACACCCCTACCAGGGGCAACAATATCCTAGACCTAGTCATTACCAACATGAGTGACCGGTGTTCCACACCTGAAGTCAACTCCTCGTTGGTCCGATGCGACCATAAGCTAATCACCCTTGATATCCACATCCCACCCCCACCCCATTAAGGAAACCATGGTAAAAAATTTCTCCGAAGCCAACTTCATGCTTCTTAAGACAGAAGTGGTGAACTTCATGACACCCATGCAGATGGACAATACAGTTACAACTGCTGAATCCTACACAAATGCACTCTATAAGCACTTACACAAGTGCATAGATTGTGCTATCCCAAACAGAACCAAGATGCTATCCTCCAAAAAAAGGAAGCCATTCTGGTGGTCCCCTATTATAAACAAAACTGTACAACAGAAGGAGGAAACTGTTGCAAAAGAGAGTAAAATCCCATGAGTGGAGGAGCTCCCTGGTCAGCCTCAGTAAGAAGCTGAGATCCCATATAAGATCCTCCAATGCTAGCTATGAAAAGAAAAATCGCCACTAATTATAACTAAGGACAACCACAAAGCATTCTATAGCTATGTCAAGAATCTCGATGGCAACACCCAGATCTGCTCTGAGTTACAGCACAATGGCATGTAAATTACAGAACCAACTGATATTGCCAACATCCTGGCAGATAGATTCAGTGCTAACTTTACCCCCCCACCCCTTAAAGGGCCCATATCTATACAGGAAGAATGCAGAGTCCCTCTAATCACAACTATGCAGGTAAAAGCTGCACACTCTAAAGTCAAAAACACAGCATCCATGGGACCAGACAACATCCCAGGCTGTGTTTTACATAAACTTCAGAATGAACTGGCTCCCCACCTAAGCACCATGTTCAATAATAGCCTCATATCAGGCTTTGTGCCCACTGAATGGTGCACAGCAACAGTTATCCCACTCCACAAAGGGGGAGCCACCACTGATTCTGGGAACTATCGCCCTATTAGCTTGACGAGCCTGGTCTGCAAGGCTATGGAATTTATCATCATGGAACTCATAAACAAAGACATCAGTAACCTCTAAACTCTGGATTCCACCCAGTTCGGGTTTGTGAAAGGCAGATCATGCCTCCTGAACCTGATCAACTTCTTTGAGGCAGTCACCAAAGCCGTAGATGAGGGTATGGTGGTTCACACAACCTATCTTGACCTCGCCAAGGCTTTCAACACCATCCCCCATTCTGGAATTATTGCTAAACTCACTAAACTAGGTATAAATCCCTATGTCACAAGATGGGTTGCCAGCTGGCTCACTGACAGAACCCACACTGTAAAAGTTGCAGACTCCACATCTGACCTCAAACCAGTGACAAGTGGAGTACCACAGGGTTCAGTCCTGGGACCTCTCCTGTTTGGTATCTACTTCTCTGAAATATAGGCTAACACAGAAGGCCTCTGGCTAATGAAGTTCGCAGATTACTGCAAATTAGGAGCCATAGTCAAGTCCCCAAATGATGTGGACATCCTACAGAAGGTCATCACTGAGACAGATGCCTGGTGTCAGAGCCATGGCCTCAAGCCCAATGCCAAAAAGTGCTGTGTCATCCCCTTTGGTAAAAACTCTGTACCCATGAACTACCACATAGGCAGCAATCTACTTAACACCAAATGTGTGATAAGAGACCTTGGGACCCAGGCCGACAGTAGTCTCTCCTTTGATAGTCACATCACCACAGTAGTCAGGAAGTCCTTCTACATGGCACACCTCATCATAAAAGGGTTCTCATCCAGGAAAAAAGAGGTCATTGCTCCCCTCTACTCGACACTCATTAGACCCATTATAGAGTACAACACCCCTTTTGGAATGTACCTCACAAGACATCTGCAGCAGCTGGAAAGGCCACAGAAGTACCTCACAAAGAGGATTACTGTCCTCAAACAAATGCCCTACAATGACCATCTCAAAAAACTCCAGCTTTACTCCGTAGCATATCGCCTACTCTGAGGTGATCTCTGCCTAACATATAAAGCTATGTCAAACCCAGAGTTGTTGGACATGCTACACCTAAAGAAATCCCAATTCCTCCGAGCTACATGCTTTAGGGACCTAAACCTTGTCACCACAATAAACAGGACATGCTGGAGGGATAGATTCCTGTCCCAGAGACTTCCCATACTCTGGAACAGGCTACCCATCTATGTCAAGCAAAGGTCTTCATTAGCACTCTTCAAGAAAAATCTTGATGAGTGGATGGGAAATAGGAAATACACCCCGGGGATCACTTCTGTGCCTCTGTTCGATAGTTGCACAGGAAAATAACTTTTTTGGGTGGCGTAAGCCAGGAAATCTTGTTGGCTAGGCTTATGTAGGCCCTTGGGATGATAGCCTAGTACCTACCTGTGAACCCATGAACACTAAGTAAAGCACCCAAACCTCATCCAGTGGCAAACACCCCCATTCTATTCCCTTGTAAAACACATATTAAGCACCTGCAACCATGGATAGGCACTTTCCTGCTATCTAATGGATCCAACATGGTGGACATCGGCATCCTGAGGTAGTGATACAATTGTCTCATGTACACTGACAACCACTTAATTCTGAAACAGATGAATGCAGTATGTGAGAGATGCAGTTACACAATGTCACTGGAGGCAAGACTCACATACATACACAAAAAACACCAAACATGTTGTCAGTCACACACACAGAACACTCACCAGACTTACTAAGGACCAGACTCATAGACACACATATGCAGAGGTGCTCACATGTAACTTACCCAAACCTCAATGGCCTCACAGAAATAGTCCTCAGAAACCCCATGTGCATACAAACAAGATAATTCCCAGCACAACACATAAAACTACATCTCATAGTGTCTAACTACCAAGCTCATAAGGCATAACACCACACTACCCAATATTTTGGTCACAGTAGACTCCATTGTGAGACACAATGATGTCCCTCACATCAGGCTGAATTAGGAAAAGGTTACAGTTATTTTCCTGTCAGGAGCCAGTATTTGCCAGATGATGCATGCATTCAGGTCACTGCACCACAAGTACACGTATGATGCTGTCATAGTACATGTGGTTGTAAATGACCTGACACGTACCTTCCTGGACAATATGAAGACACATGATTAAGCTTTCAGAATATGTGTCGCAGGTGGGTATGAGCCTAGTATTGAGCAGCATTCTACCTTTTCCATGTATGATGACAGAATCCCAACAGAAAATGATTGACTTTAATAATGGGCTTAACTATAGGTGTCACTCCAAGGGAGCCCAATATTTGTCAGCCTGGGAGAACATGATTGACAGACAATACTGTTTTACCAGAGATGGTATGCACTTGTCGCCACTAGGCTTTTGGAAATTGGACAAAATATCCCCCTACAGTGCCTTTTTAGGCATTGCCAAACAAATAAAACTTCCAACATAGGAAAATCTATTCATGATAAGCTAAAGGTATTACTGCTTAATGCTAGGAGTCTCAACAAGTAACTGCACTCCCTGGAAGCACTCTTCACCCTGGAGGATGTTGAACTCTGTGTAGTTACTGAGGCATGATTCAAATCTGCAGAAAGCACCCTAGTAGTTCAAGGGTATAATACCTTTCACATATTCAGACCACCCACTACACATGAAAGGACAAAGGTGAAGGTGTATCCATCTACATAAAGGATAAGCACACCTCAAGCCTCATCAAACAATATGACATGCTTGAACTACTCCTTGTCTAATTAACCATATCGGTAAAATCCCTTACCATATCCTTGCCAGCTAAAGGACCCCAAGCACGAACCAGGAAAAACATACTTCATACCTGAATTTACTATAATCTGTTACCTTTTTGCCCAATACCATACTCATGGGTGATTTCAACTACTTCTCCATTAACCGAGAAGCATACATGACCACTAACATGCAGTATCAAAGATTTCTAGATTTTGGCAATACAAGTGCCATGGAGAAGCTAGTCTGCACTCCCACTAGGGTACAAATATCCTAGACCTGGTACTCACACATGTGGGAGCATTGCACCCTCCAAGTGGTCTCCTTTGAAATAAATATTAAGCTAGAACCCCCATTTAACCCCAAAACCTTTAAGAACTTTTCTAAAGCAAACAACCTCCTGTTAAGCAACAATGTAACTAATTTCAAAGCTCCTCCAACCCATAAAACATGGAAG
Source organism: Protopterus annectens (assembly GCF_019279795.1). NCBI lineage: Eukaryota > Metazoa > Chordata > Ceratodontiformes > Protopteridae > Protopterus > Protopterus annectens. The sequence goes on from NC_056751.1 coordinate 372,394,543, forward strand.
CCTATGGGGAGGTATACACAAAAGCCCTGTAAAACCATATAAACAGCTGTATAGAAGTAGTAGTATCAGACCAAAATAAGCCTAGTAGAAAGTGGAAAAACAAGCCACCCTGCTGGACCCCTAGTATAAATAGGCTGTAGAGCAAAAAAAAAGAAAATCCTATCTAGAAGTAAGAGAGAATGTACACAACAGATTAAAAACTTGCTCATTAGTCTAAACAAGCAAATCAGGGGACTAGGCAAATCTTCAAATGCAGATTTCAAGGCAAAAATAGCCTCCCAAGCTAAGGATAACCATAACGCATGTTTCAGTTATGTTTGCAATCTTAAGAGCAACACTCAATAATGTGCAAAGTTAGTTGTAGATGGCACCACCTATACCCAGCCAGAAGATACAGTAAATCTGCTGGTCAATAAATTCAGCTCAAATTTCACCCTCCCTCATCACCTCCAGTTACCCCCCAATAAATAACCTCGTCATTCCTCTACCAGTTATCACAAAAGAACAGGTTGACACTGCTCTCTCTCTCAAACTAAAAACATGGCTTTGATGAATCCCAACAATATCCTCAGGATGCCTCCTAAACAGTTTGAAACATGACCTATGAGGCTCACTAAGATCTCTATTTAACCACAACCTGCAGACTGGCTTTGTCCCTGGAGAGTGGAGGACAGCAATGGTTATCCCGCTGCATAAAGGGAGAGAATCAACAGATCCACTTAATTGCCGCCTCATAAGTTTTACTAGTCACATATGCAAGGCCATGGAAAGAATAATCATGGACCTGATAAACAATGACACAGAAATCTCTGAAAACTGGACCCAACCCAGTTCAGCTTTGTCAAGGGCAGGTCATGCCTGCTGAGTCTGGTAGACTTCTTTGAGAAAGTCACTAGGGCCATGGATGAGGGTAAAACAATGCATACTGCTTACCTTTACTTGGCTAAAGGATTTGACACAATACTCACTCGGGTATTATAGATAAACTCACAAAATTGGGCATAAATCCCTACATCATGGGATGGGTACCTAAATGGTTCATGGACAATACACATGTTGTTAGAGTGAGGGAATCCAGATCCAGCAAGAGGCCAGTTACTAGTGGTGTACCACAGAGCTCTGTGCTAGGACCTCTCCTGCATGGAATATACTTCACTAAAGTCAAAGCTAACATAGATGACCTTTGGCTGACCAAGTTTGCTGATGACTGCAAGGGGGGGGGGCAATTATTGGATGCCCCAGTGATGTAGATATCCTTCAAAAAGGTCTGTCTGAGACAAATGATTAGTGCCAGAAACTTGGCCTAAAACTAAATTCAAAATAATGCATAATTATACCCTTTGGAAGTCAAATACCCCCTGCAAATTACAACATTAATAGCACACCCTAAGGGTGGGCCCAGTGGTGATAGCTCTAGCTTCACAGACAGACAGTAACCTGAACTTTGACCACCATGTGTCCACAGTGGTGAGGAAGTCCTTCTATGTGGCGCAGCTTATAAGTAAGGGCATGCCATCCAGATCCAAAGAGGTTATAGTCCCACTGTACTTGGCCCTCATCAGACCAATAATGGAGTACTTTGCACGTTTTGGCATGTACCTAACCAGGAGTGGCCTCAGGTGTTCCTTACAAAAAATTCATGGTGTAAACAACATCTCCAATGCAGAGTGAAAGCTTTAAGCCTTTACTCTGTTTCCTACCAACTATTAAAGTGTGCTCTATGCCTAACCTACAAGGCATTCTAAAATCTGGCCTTGATGGAACTGTTACACATTTAGAAAATAAACTGCATGAGGATTACCTGATCCAAGGATCTAATGTGAACAAAACATGCTAGAGAGACAGATATGTGTCTCAGAGATTACCCTTCTCTGGAACAGGCTTCCTATTCATATGAAGCAGAGTTCTTCCCTGACCCTCTTAAAATGCAACTTGGATCAATGGATGAGGAATTATAAATTCACTCCTGGGTTGGCACACATGTCCGTTATGGGCGGTGGCAGTCTGTAAAATATCAAAGGCATAGGCACAAATCTAAGCCATCATCTAACCCTTAGGGACTGATAACCGGGTAAAATCTGGGTAATAATGGCTAAGCTTGTAAAGGCTTATCACCCTTTAACCTAGTGATATGTAAACCTATGAACCTATTGATGGATTTTTGTAAATTGATAGCCATTCTTTCTGGCTATGTTAATTGGCAAGGTTTTGATTTGAATAAGAACTTGGTTTGGTGAGATTATTGATATTAGTATAGGCATGGGATATTACAAGGTTGTATCATGTCCTACCAGCGATGTTAATATTTTAGGTATAGTTTGGGCAAAAATATTACTTAGATGGAGATGATAAATATGTGAGGAATGTATGAGTTCTGATCATTCTTGTATTTCTTGGACATATGAGTTTCCAATGTCTATTAGGACACATTGAATCATTTGGGGGTTAGGAATGCATTTTATAGAGCAGATGATGCAAGGATAAGATGGAAGTTAACTTATTGGAATTGAAGAGATGCAGTTAGCCCAGCTGATGTTATGGTAGGGTGAGAATTTTTTATGGTTTTCTATATAAGTTGACTGAAGATTCTATCATTAGTAGTTATTAAATATTTTAGGTATAAACCTCCATGATAGACTGGTTTCTTGGATAGATTATATAGCAGGGTCCAGGATTTATGAAGAAAACTGAAGAAGAATCCAGGTGAGAAAAATTTAACTAAATTTAGGCTGATTATGAATAAATTAAGAAGACTGGTTAGGTTTAATAGGATAAATTATGAGAAGAGTTTGGAAAATAATGTGGCACATAATAAAAAGGCTTTTTTAGTCATCTGAAGCAATACAAAAGGGAACAACCTTTGGGCATAGCTATTCCTACTGGTAACAATTTGGTTACTAACATAGGTTTATTGTTTAATATTTTTTCCGAAACACTTTGTTGCTTTAGATTGTTGTTGTTGTTTGTCTTTTCCCAGTTAGGGGTCGCCACAGCGGAACTCCGGTCCGCTAATGATTGGCAGTTGGTTTTTATGGTGTCGAGTTGCCAGCCTGACGCCCAACCTTCAACAAAGGCACGCCCATTCAACGCATGTCTTTCAAACACCCACCCGACCGCAGGGAGGACATGCAGACTCCACAAAGAAGGCACTCCCAACCCAAGCCAAGAATCGAATGGGAGAACCTCTTGCTGTGAGGCAACAACGCTACCGCTGCACCACCGCGGAAGTATACTCTGTTGCTTTAGATTAAAATTCAAAAAATGGAAATGTTTTGGTCGAAGTTTTGGTTGTTGTCTGCTTTTTTACACTGAGTTCAGATGATACGGTGAGGATGGTTAAACATAGTTCAGCCACAGGCCCTGATGGTGTTAATAGTGTTTTCTTATCTGCTATAGTTGAGGAACTTACCCCTTGTCTGTGTTTTCTTTTTCAAAGAACACTTGAAAAAGGTTATGTGCCCGTAATTTGGAAATTGGCACATACTGTGCCAGTGCCTAAGGGTAGTAATCATTGCAAGTTTGAAAATTTTATACTAATTAGTCTTACTATTGTTGTGAGTAAATATTTAGAACAGGTAATTTCTAAATACATTATTAATTCTCTGGATAGTATGTTTGATCCTATACAGCATGGTTTTATAGCTTGTACATCCTGTGGTACCAGTTTACTTTTCTTTTTATGGTCATTTATGGAAAGTATGAGATGAGGGGGCAGCTACTGCCATAATATAGCTGAATATGTTGAAGACCTTTGATAGTATGGCACAATGCAGAAATATTTCTTAAGTACATAAGTTTATAGGTAAATACTTGGATGTCAGTCTGCAGACTGTTACCAGCCTAGCCAATAGCCAGAGGTCAGAACCAAACCCAATACCTTCTACGTGTGAGATAAATACATTAACCATTGTGCCAAATCCCCCCATAAAAGAATGATGTATAAATGAGTATGTAATTACACCACAGTGGTGAGAAAGTCCTTCTATGTGGCACAGCTTATAAGTAAAGGCATGGCATCCAGATCCAAAGAGGTTATAGTCCCACTGTACTTGGCCCTCATCAGACCAGTAATGGAGCACCTTTTGGCATGTACCTAACCAGGAGTGGCCTCAGGTGTTCCTTACAAAAAAATACATGGTGTATGTATGCTAACTGGCTGACTGGGAAAAGATGTAGGGTAAAAACTAGTCAAACTGTGTCAGATGAGAGGGAGTTAACAGCTAGTGCTCCCCTGGGCTCAGTTCTGGGTCCAGTTTTATTTGGTATGTTTATGGCCAGTTTTCCAGATGATAGCAGATTTTGGATGAATAATGCAGATAATGTAAAAGCTGGAATATCATTTTCTGAGTTAACTGATCAGTTATCTTTTCAGTCATGTCTGGATGTTTTCTTTGGTTCCCTATTATATGATCAAAGACGCATTTTTTCAACTGCGTCTTGATCGAACTTGAAAGCACGAAACTGCAAAATACTGAAATGGCATATAAGCAAATTCTTTCCCTGGGAAAGAAATCGCTTGGCTACCTTCATTATTTTGCCATTTTCAGCACTGTAGTACTGGGAAAAAATCGCTGTTCTAAGTGTTCAGGATTGTAAGCTTTCGCTTACATGGGGTTGACAAATCAGCGTTAGCTTTTTTAAGTGTTTGCTTATTTAATATAGACCCTTTTTCTTTAATTGGGTTACACCAAATTATATAAAGTTTAATGTTAGTAAAGCAGGTATTATGCATTTTGGGGATAAGAATCCAAATTATACATACTTCGGAACAACTTCAGTATACAAGAGGTTTATGTTATTAGAGATTTGGGGTATCAAGACTGAGAACTCCTCAAGTTTTGATCCCCATTTGCTGCATGTAGTTAGAAGATGCTATTGGAGACTCAATAATATGTTCAGAAGTATTGTTAGTAGAGACAGGTTGTTTTTACTTCTGATTTATAATACTATGGTTAGACATGTTATAGAATTTTGTGGGTTTACTTGTGTGTATAATAGGGTGTAGGTGAACAGATATTTCACTAGGAAGATATATGGAATGACAGGTATGAGTTATTATAATAGGTTTAGGGAGATATCTTTGTTTACAACTAAATACAAGTTAGTTAGGGATGATTTAATAACTATTTATAAATGTGTTAAAGATTGTGATGTAGGAAACATTGTCGGTATTTATAGAAAAATACATTTATTGGATACTAGGAATAATAATTACTGGTAAATGGGTTGCTTGGTAGAACATCTGCCTGGATTTTGTTTCTTTTTATGATAGAGCCTGTTTGTGGTGGAGTAATATTCCATTATGGATTAGGAAATGGTTTAGAGAGTGAGGGGCACTGTTTTTAGGTGTTTGCATGGGTTATTGGAAGGAAGGAAAATCTTTCAGAAGTGAGCAGCCCTCCTGCTTTATTTTATGCAGTTTCACACAGTAAAGATTATATGACCCAGTGAATGCAGGTTTTGTTAAGAACTACTTGAAGCTTTTTGGTTTTGCTCTCAAGAACTCAGCTACAGAAATAAAACCAAATACGCTGCTTCAAGCACCACGAATAAGACCCCCCCAGGCGATCAAGTACTGGAAAAAACACTTCTTTAATTAAATGTACTCGTATTTAGTGCTTTCATCCACATCAAGTGGACGTCTTCAGAATACATGTTAAATAAAACACTAAGACCTTAAATAATATTTCACTTTGGCACCAAATTAATGGACCAATGAAAAGTAAAGACCGATTTAAAGAAATACTAGTCCTTAGGTATCCCGTAAATATAAAATCATACATATAAAACTTTAAACTTATCTATGGAATGGAATGAAATCATACATATACAACAATGCACCAGTATAAAAATTAATTTATATACACATTAAAACCATTTAAAATGCTTTAAATTCATAAACCTATATAAGTTAACTAAACCTCTTTATACATTAATAATATAACAATAATAAAGTAGAGTTTTCCTTAAGACCCAAAATTAATCCATAACTATTATAATAATTAATCCTTAATTGACTTGTATGATACTTCATATAATAATTAGTCCTAATATACCACAACTTATGTACGTGCATGCAGTATTGGCTTAATGGGGATGCTATCATTCAGTCCTGGGGGTGTGGAAGCATCCAATAGTGGCTGCCACTTTATTTCTTTCTTCCCCAATATAGCTTTGCTGTTTCCTCTGTGTAGGTTATGTGTAGGGGGCATAGGTCATGTTTTCTTGGTATTAGTATAAAGAAAGGCATTTGTAGGAGACCAAGCAGAGGTAATTTCCAAGTATTAATAAAAGAGGTATTAATGTAAGGATGTTGGTTAGAAAACCAGAAAAATAAACGGACTAGGCTAGGAATGAATACTTGTTGGCTAACAAATAGGCTAGGAGAACAGTTGTAGTAGCAAAGAACAAGCCATCAGAGGCACTATGCCAGCTTCTGGAAAGTAATTTAGTGGCTGGCACAAAAAAATTGTATCAGGTTGCAAGGCAAAGACAGAAAGATAAAGAAGACACTCAAACACCATTCATAAGGGATGCCAGCAACAACCTATTCACCAGCCCACAGGACATCAACACTCAAACACCATTCATAAGGGATGCCAGCAACAACCTATTCACCAGCCCACAGGACATCAAAGGTAGGTGGGAGGAGCATTTCCAGCAGCTTCTGAATGAGAAAAAAAAGCTATACTGCCCCAGACACAGACTACAGTGAAAGAAGAGGAGAAGCCCAACCTAGAAGAAGTAAGAACATCTCTAAGGAAAATGTAGTCAGAAAAGCAGCAGGCTGAAATGAACTCACAACATGTATGATAAAGATGGGTGAAATAGGGAAAAATGGCTCCTGAGGCTACTCAAAGCAGTATGGAGCGAAAAGCATATCCCAGATGACTGGACAATAAGCATACTAGTGCCAGTGTCCAACAACAAAGGGGACATTCACAACTGTAGGCAATACAGAGTTATCAAACTCATGTCACACTGCATGAAAGTTTTTGAAAGGGTAATTGATGAACAAATACTCAGAGTATTAGAAACTAAGATGGGAGATGAGCAGTTCGGATTCAGATCAGGATGCAGTACAACCATCCTGATATTTGCAGTGAGACAGATAGTTGAGAAGAAGCTAGAGATGAGGAAAGAGTCTAACTAGGCATTCCTAGACTTGGAGAAAGCATATGACAAGTTCCTAAGAAAGCTGATTTGGGTAGTCGTACAGTAGTTCGAAAGTCTGAGAAACACTAGTAGAATTAGTGTAGGCTATATACAAGGACCCAATGACCCATGTACAAACAGTGTTTGGTCTCACATGAGGGCTTCGCAATGAAGACTGGGTGTACATCAGGGTTCACCTCTGAGCCCACTGTTGTTCTTACTGGTGATGGACTACATTAGTAGAGGGGATAGATCATCAAAATTGCTGTATGCAGATGTTGTGGCATTACAGGCAGACTCTGTGCAAAAACTTTAGCAAAGGCTAGGGGAATGGAATGCAAAATTGAAGGCACGTGGGATGAAACTGACTACAGATAAGACCGCTGTAATGGCAGCAAATGGAATTTGGAAGAAGCTGAGAATTGAGACAGACGAGAAAATAGTGGGACAGGTTAACAGCCTCAAGTATCTGGGAGGGTAGTTAAGGAGAAATCTGAATGAGAAGGTCAAAGCTAGATTGTCAGGGGTAGTGTATGACAGATGAATGGCAGATAAGCTGAAATGTAAGGTGTACAAACCAATGGTGCTACCAGTACTGCAGTATGGTAAGCAACCTGGTCAGTAAAGCCAGAGCAATTGAGAACGCTAGATGTGATGGAGACAAAGTGCCTGAGATGGTTAGTAGGATGTACACTGTGGGACATGCAAAGAAATGAAGACATAAGAGCAAACACCAGAGTATCTCCAGTTGCAGAAAAGGTCAAAGAGAGCAGGTTACAGTGGTTCAGGCACATATGCAGAAAAGCAGAAGACAATCTGGTTTAGAAGATTTGGAAAAGACAAGAAGAAGGCACGGCAAAACAAGGTTGTCCAGCTAAGAGGTGGATGGATTGTGTGAAAGAAGACCTGTGACAGTCAGGCATGAGTATCAAAGAAGGTAGGAGAATGGCTCTGAACAGAGGGAGATGGTGACAGTTGACAAGAGAGCCCATCCCATGTAGAAAAATGAGGGGTTGATGATGATGTTGGTTAGAAAACAAGGTCCAGATCATTTCAGTGTTATTCATTTAAAGTCTGACTGGAACAGAGCCCATGTTCAGAGGAGGCCTGGGGAGAAATGCTCCAGACGCATGCCTTTGGAATGTGGGAGAAAGCTGGAGCACCTGGAGGAAACCCATGCAAATGCAGGGAGGACATGTAGGCTCTGCACAGAAGGCACCCTAGCTGAGAATCTAACCAGAAAACCTCTTGCTGTGAGGCAACAACGTTAACTGCTACACCACTGCACCACCCTTTATTCTAAAGGAGGTGCTGAATATTACCCCATAGTACCTACTGGCCCACAATAGGAGAATTTCGTCAGTGCACATAATGTCAGATCAGAGATGTCTAGTGTGAATCTGGCAGTGAAATTGTAGAAGAGAGTCCAGCACTTATACCTTGGTGATTCTTGTTTTGACACCAGTGTGGCCTGAGTTGGAATTTCTTTGCTTGATACAGGCAGAGACATTCTTATAAGGCATTTGGATAACTACTTCAGAAGATGTTGTATAAATTGAGCTGTATTCATCTGGATTATTAGAAGAACAGACTGACATCAACAGAGATCAGTTTAAGCTTACATAGAGGCGACAAGGATAAGGCAGCTGGCAGTATTGTTAACAAAGGTATTAAGCAACTGCAGGAATTGTGTTTAACATACTTTTTCTGTCTTTTAATCCATCTTTAAACTTACTGAAACATGAATTCCTGTACCCAGCTATACATAATTCTGTCTAGTATTGTACTAAAAGTAAATAAAGTTATAATTCAACAGTAATGTGTAGAGAAAAAAGGGCTTGTGAATTTTGGTCAGGGGGTTGTAATTGCTTGTCCGTTGATGATAAATAGGTTAATGGCACATACTGCTGGGGGAGCATTATTTATTTTATTTGTTAACTGGGTAGTGAACTGGTCCTGAGACTTTTTCAGGCACAATCCAAGCCAAAAGCACAAATAATTGTAAGGCAGTGTTTAGTAAGAGATTTGACAGTAAAATGGTTAATAAGTTCATATGTACGTATTAATGATCATTGGGGCCTTTATAAGACTAACCAAGCATCACATAATGTATCCTGCTAGTTTATATGCCTTATAGATTATTTTAAGGGGATGTATGTAAGCTAGGTCAAGATTTACAGGCTATCTCTGTCCATTAGAGATATAGGTGCTAGCGCCTTGGTGTATTTTTAGTTTCCCATCCATTGGTCAGGTTTCTCTGAATAAGTTTAGGGAAGAGTCCTGCTTCACATGGATGGGAAATCTGTTCCAGAGAAGGTAAAATCTCTGCAACAAATATTTGTCACTACACTACGCCCTATTTATATTGCAAACGGAGTTTAAATCCCTGGACTGAGTAATTCCGATGCTATTCATTTTGGGGCATGCAAAAGTTCCATCAAAGTGGGATCCAAGGATGCCTTGAATGCCAACCATTAGATCGCCTCTCAACAGTCTGTAGGGAACAGAGTATAGAGATAGGGTTTTGAGATGGTCTTCTTAGGACATGCTGTTTTTGCCCAGTACTCTTACTGTGAGGAACCTCTGTAGACATCCCAGTTGTTGCATGTGCCTGGTCAGGTACATACTGAGGACATGTACTCAATGATGGGCCAGATGAGGGGTGAGTACAGTGGAACAATGACTTCCTTGGACCCAGATGTCATGCCTTTGCTTATACATTGAGCAAGACAGTATGATTTCCTTGCTACATTAGACATGTTGGTCAAAAGTGGCATTACTGTCTACATATGTACCTAAGTCCCTGACTACTGGTTGTACTCTTGGGGATGTGTTGTTGATGAGATGATCTTCTAGGCTGGCTGACTTTCCAAAGGTATTATTATGCATTTCTTGGCACTGAGTTTTAAGCCGTAGCTTTTGCACCAGTCATGTGTCTATATTGGTTCTTCCTGTAGGATATTACCCTCCTGGGGGGATTCTATGTCTGCTTCTAGCTTGCAATTATCTGCAGAGTTAGTCAGCCAGAGACCCTTGACATTAGCCGTGACTTCCAAGAAGTAGATGCCAAAAAGGGGCAGACCCAGCACAGAGCCCTGAGAGATCCCACTAGTGATTGGTGCCTTTGAGGAGGTAGTCTCCCCTATCCTAACTTCCTGGGTCCTATCTGAGAGCCAGCTAGCTATCCAAAGCATAACACGGGTTTATGCCTGCATGAGTATGTCTGTTTACAATGCTCAAGTGGGGTATTGTATCAGATGTCTTAGCCAGGTCAAGGTAGGCAGTATACACCAATTTTGCCCTCATCCATTGCCTTAGTGATCTTCTCAAAGAAGTCCACGAATTTGAGTAGGCATGATTGCCCTTGCTGAAACTAAACTGGGCTTGATCCAGTTTTTGAAGGTTTTCTACGTCCTTATTAATAATTTCCATGTTAATCTTACCATTGCTTTGCATATGAGACTAGTTAGATTTATGGGCCTGTAATTTCCAGGGTCCATTGATGACTCACCCATGTGCAGAGAGATGAGTGCTGTAGTTCTCCATTTTTGTGGTGCAAAGCTATCTATGGTTAAACAGTGACTCCATGGATCCAAATAGGTCACGTTTCAAGATATTGGGATGCTATCTGAGCTCATTGATGCAGTATTTTTAGGCCATAGAGAGCACATCTAGGACCTGCTTCTAGTAATAGTTGGGGGGGGGTGATGGTATTTTCTGAAGGGTAGCCCAGGAGGGGAGAGAGAAGGGGTGAAACTGGAGATGAATCTGTCGTTTAGTAGATTTGCTATATCTTCCAGCTTTGTGTGGGTAGCTCCATTTACAGTCAGTTCTGCACACTTCTGTGTGCTGCCTTTGAGATTTTGGACATTGCTAAAGAAAGTTTTTTGGTTGTTCTTTGCCTCTGAAGCTATCTTTACCTCAAGTATGTTTTCAGTAGACTCAATTTGCCCTATTATTTATTTGTTTAAATTGATTAGAGTGTTTTTCTCATGCTAGGCATAGCACTTCCTGATCTTGGCTATGACTTTTTCTCTTTTGTTATACAACCTCTTTAAGTTTTGATTTAGTTTTAGGCTTATTTCTAATAGGCACAGATATCTCTATGCATTTATTGACATGATTGTATAGGGTTTCTCTGATAATTATGCATAAGCAGCTGTCTTCTCATGGTTTGGGGGGACTTGTAATTTTGGCAGGTTATCACTTAGTTATAGCAAGTTCATCTTAGAATGGTTCCTAAATGCTATGGGGTTAGCAGAGATCACAGAACTGATTTTATTATGAAGGTGGCAGCTTCGTGGTCTGAGATTACCAGAGAGGATACTGTTTACCTGTAAGTTTGGGGTCATGTAGTTATCCCAGTTTATCGTAGGGTAGTTGACCCATGAATATGGTATTGGGTTGACTAGTAAGAGACTCCAGAAAGTCTAAGTAAGATTTATGTGTTTCTTGAGTCATAGAGGATGACCTATAGCTTGCAAGGATATGATATGGGGCTTTGCCTACAGAAATCTGGACATGGAGAAGCCTAAATGCATTGTTCTATTTAACAAGTCTTGAAGTGAATTTGTCAGCAAGTTTGTCAGTCTGGCATTACCTAAAAAAGATGCTGTGCAGGAGGGCAGTATTTTAGCCAATATTCAAAAGCCTGGAGGGGACAGGTGCAGACCATCACTGGCCAAGCAACTTTGTCTGTTGATCATATCCTCCCATGTTGACAAATATTGTACCCTGTTGGAATGATATCAGAAATTAACTATTGACGTTACTCATCTTTTGTTCATATTGTGGCATCATCTTTGATGAAAATGCACAAGGCAAGGCACATACCAGCCTGGGATACATAGTCCAACAGATCCATAATGTCTCTCTTCATAAATCTAGGGAGATACTTCTAAGGTCCTGGACTGTAGCTGAGTCATACTGGTGCTCGTGGTCTAATGACTTCAGTGAGTGGCTGAATTGGCAGATTCTGGCCATGATCTAACTTCGGGTGGCACAATGTCAGGGCACTTCTATAGGCTAAGCTTGTAAAGGCTCCAGGGCCATTAGCCTTGTACACACCTATGAACCTTATCAATTACCTCCTTTAAGTCTAATTGGGTCAGTGGTTAGACTGGAGAGTGTTTGGTCTGGCTGTTTATGGTGGCAAGCTCTTTGAAGGCCTTTCTGGGCTTTGAGCTTGGTTCTGTGAACACTGAACATTGAAGCAAGTGATATTTAGGTCTTCTGTCTTGATATTTGATGCTAAAATTCCTGAGTTAGGTTTGACATCCCTGACAGGTAATACAGACTGAGATTATGGAGCTTAAGTCTACAGAGTTTGTCACAGTCACATACAGCTGATTCAGTGAGAAAGTGCAGTTGTGTAAAATCTTACCATAATGGTAGATATCATTCTCTTTACCATTGCAGTACTCATTACAATAGGGATTCCCTTCCAAGGGTGGCCCAATATCCAGCCTGTATACCAAAGCCTTTAGGTTGCTTTAAGGTATGCTGTACATCACAAGTATGTTCCTCGCGTAGCACAGGGCATACGGGTGATGTCCAGTCTGACAACCCCAGTAGGCATGCCAGCCCAAGGAGTAGAGAGGTAAACAGTACATCCAGAAGAGAAATGGACCATGGGGAGGAGGGAGAGAGTGAATACCGCAACAGTGACTAGAAGGATATCTACCGTCATGGTGAGATTTTATAGAACTGTACTATGTCCTTCCCTGTCACTGTTACAGTATTCATTACAATAGGGAGAGTAACAAAACTCAGGAAGAAGAGAGGGAGGAGGAAGGACCAGCAGAGCTCTCTAGGAAGCCATGAAGGATGGCCCTAGCAAAACCAGCTCTATCTCTGGAAATTCCATCCAACTTGTAATGCTTAGTAAATGTATGCACAGAAGTCCAAGTAGCTGCCTCAAGAGTGGAGTTAGTATCCAAACCCTTGAAAAAAGCACCAGAAGAAGCCACGGCTCTATTAGAATGAGTCTTAACAGAAGAAGGAAGGTTTTTAACATGAAAGGAATAAAAAAGAAATGGCTTGAGAAATCCAAGAAAAAAATAGTTTGCTTGGACACAGCCAATCCTAAGGACCCAGACTTATAAAAGGTCTTAGTCTTATCCAAATAAAATCTGAGTTGTCTATGCACATCCAGCATATGCAGCACCTTCTCACTGGCAGACTGCGGAGAAGGGAAAAAAGTGGGCAAATGAATAGACTGATTAAGGGAAAACTTATTCACCAATTTGGGCATAACATTTATTTATTATTTATTTTACATTTGTTAACCAGGATTGTCTGACTGAGCAAAAGCGCTTTTTCAGCAGAGGCCTGGGGAGAAAAGCTCCGAAACATAGTTACAAAAAATATAACCGTTACAAACACAGTTAACATTATAATCATTCATAATAAAACTTGTAAAACAGTTGTCATATATATATGCAGTAACAGTTACAATTATCTATAAAAATGTAATGAAGAATACTGCAGCACAAGGAAAGGAGATAATGTTAGGTAAAAAATGATGAAGTAGACTAGTTTAAGTTGTAAATGTTTTGGTATAGAGGAGAAGAAATGATGGTAAGACAGAGGAAGTTAGGTTTGTTATTTAGTGAAGGTATATTCAAGGAGGCTGAGAACAGGTACAAATCCAGTGACTTTTTAAGTACTCTTTAGTGGCTAGTTTGAATACTTTAGAATGTGAAAGTGATCTAACTTCTTGTGGGAGTTTGTACCAAGCACTAGAGAGATGGTAGTTATATGTAATGGCTCCTATTTAGGTTCATAGGTTCATAGGTTCATACTAGGCTATCTGCCCTAGGGCATTTATAAGCCTAGCCAGAGTATGTTTGGCTTTCGCCACCCATTTTAAATTAATTTTGCTATGCCCTTTTTCGAGGTTAGTATACTGTGCCTCTGTCTAACAGTGACACAGAAGTGATACCTGGGGTAAACCTATGATCTCCCATCCACTCATCAAAATTCCTCTTGAAGAGAGTCAATGAGGGACTCTGCCTAACCTGGACTGGGATTTTATTCCATAGTGAAGGGAGCCTCTGGGTTATGAATCTGTCCCTCCAGCATGTCCTATTTATTTCAGTGCTGAGGTTCAAGTCTCTCGAGCGTGTAGCTCGATTTGATTTGGATTTTTTGAGGTGCAGCATGTCCCTTAATTCCGGGTTGGACATGGCCTTATACGTCAGGCACAGGTCACCTCTGAGCAGGCGGTATGCCACTGAGTAGAGCTGGAGTTTCTTTAACCGGGCAGCATATGGCATCTGTTTGAGCCCTTTGATCCTCTTGGTGAGGTACTTTGGGGTCTTTCCAGTTGCTGCAGGTGTTTGGTAAGGTACATCCCAAAAGGGGCATTGTACTCGATTATGGGCCTGATGAGGGATGAGTAAAGAGGCACGATGACCTCTCCTAATCTAGATGTGAATCCCTTCATGATTAGGTGGGCTATATAAAATGTTTTTCTAACCACTTTGGCCACGTGGTTGTCAAATGAGAGATTGCTATCAACTTGGGTCCCCAGGTCCCTAATGACTTCTTCTGTACTTAATGGATTACCACCTATGTGGTAATTTGTGGGCACTTTGTTTTTGCCAAAGGGATGACTATACACTATTTGGCATTTAGCTTGAGGCCATGGCTCTGGCACCAGTTGTCTGTTTCTATGAGGCCCTTTTGGAGGATGCTTGTGTCAGCTGGAGAGTTGATTATGGCGCCCAGTTTGCAGTCATCTGCGAACTTGGTCAGCCACAGTCCTTCCATGTTGGCCTGTACCTCTGAAAAATATATACCAAACAAGAGAGGTCCCAGGACTGAGCCTTGTGGGACGCCACTTGTAACTGGTTTGGAATCTGACATGGCTCCAGCAATTCTAACCATGTGGGTTCTGTCCTTGAGCCAGTTTGCAACCCATCTAGTGACATAGGGGTTTATATTTAAGCTGGTGAGCTTATCTATAATGCCTGAGTGGGGTATTGTATCGAAGGCTTTTGAGGTCCAGATAGGCTGTGTGGACCACCTTCCCTTCGTCAATGGCCTTGGTGACTGTTTCAAAGAAGTCAACCAGGTTTAAGAGGCAGGATCTGCCCTTAACAAAGCCAAACTGGGTAGGATCCAGTGTCTGTAGGTCCCCAATATCTTTATTTATGAGGTCCATGATGATCCTTTCCATAGCTTTGCAGACCAAGCTAGTCAGGCTTATGGGGCGATAGTTTCCAGGGTCCGTTGAGGCACCACCTTTGTGGAGAGGGATCACTGTTGCTGTACGCCACTCTTTGGGTACATATCCTGTAGTAAGGCTGAGATTGAACAGTAGTTTTATGTTTGGGTTTAGCTCTTCTTGGAGTTCATGTAGGACGCAGCCTGGGACACCATCTGGTCCCATTGATGCTGTGTTTTTTGCTTTGGAGAGGGCGGCTCTCACCTGAGCATCTGAGATGTCGGGGCAGCACTCTGCTGGGATAGATATTTGCCCTTTGGTGGGGAGGGGAGAAGTTTGCGCTGAACCTGTCAGCTAGGATGTTGGCAATGTCTGTGGGATCAGTGTATTTTTGTCATTTTGGACTAATTCTGAGCATATCTGGGAATTCCCACCCAGGTTCCTAACATAACTAAAGAAAGCCTTGTGATTATCTTTAGTGTCCTGTGCAATTTTTCTCTCGAAGCTGGCCTTTGACGATTTTATGAGTGCCCTTAGTTTTTGCTAATACTGATCAGAGATGCCTTCCCTTTTGGGATTTTGCTCTATCATGTAGTAGCTTCCTCCTTCTACTGTATAGTTTGTTTATGGCTGGGGTCCACCAGACAGGTCGTCTGCCTTTGGAGGATTGGGTCTTGGTTTTATTTGGGATTGCATGATCCATGCATTCCTGAAGGTGTTCATAGAATGCATTTATAAAGGATTCTACGGTCTGGGCCGTATTTTCCACAGGCCCGGGGCTTTGAAGGATTCCACCTCGGTTTTGAGGAGTGTGAAATTTGCTTTAGAGAAGTTTTTCACTGTGGTTTTCTGGGCAGGGGGTGGGGTCGGGATGTGAATATCCAGTGAGATCAGTTTATGGTCTGATCTTACCAGTGAGGGATACACTTCTGGTCTGGAGCATAGAGTCCCCATGTTGGTGATGATCAGGTCCAGTATGTTTTCCCCTCTTGTGGGAGTGGTAACAAGTTGTTCCATAGCATTTGAGTTTATGAATTCTAGGAACCTTTGGGCAAGGGTGTTGGAGCTAGAGTAATGCTCCCAATCTATGTTTGGGTAGTTGAAGTCGCCCAATATAATGGTGTTCGGAGAGACCTTCATATTTTCCAGTGTTCTCAGGAAGGCCGAGTGGGGTTCCTGGGTTTGGGAGGGTGGTCTGTAGCAGGCTATAAACTGGAAGGCAGTTTTACCCACTGTTAGTTGCACATGGATAGTCTCTGATGCTTCGTGTTTTGCCACCAACCTGGAGGTGTGGGTATCTTTGATGAATATCGATACTCCCCTCCTTTTGTGGTTCAGTCCAAGTTTTGGGCCGAAAAGCATGGTATGAGGTATAACCTGGTAGTGCTGGGGTGCTCTCAGGAGTCCTGAACCAGGTTTCTGTTACTGCACAGATATCGATGTTCTCCATGCTAAGGAGAGTTTCGAGTGCATGCATCTTGAGGTTTAGACTTCTAGCGTTGAGTAGCATTACTCTTAGTTTCTTATCCCTTGTGATACCTATGGAGGTGGGTTTGTCTTTTGAGCCTTGCCTAAAAAGGCACTATGGGGTAGCAAGAGCCTTTGCCAATATCCAAAAGCCCAGGGGACAGGTGCAAGCCATCCCTAGCAAAGCATCGTGGCTTGTCATGCATATCATCCCAAGCTGACAGGCATTGGATCCCCTTTGAATGACACCAATGCTTAAGCCAATTGTTGAAACTGATCATCTTGTCTTCATATTGTGGCATCATTCTTGGTGAGGGTAAGATGCTACTCAAGGTCAGGGTCATACCAGCCTGGGCTACATGCTCAGAGAGCTCCTCTATATCTCTTTTCATGTAGTCCAGGGAGGTACGTCTCAGGTCATTCACACCAGCATGGACAATGACTGAGTCATATTTGTACTTGCCTTGGAGTGACCTGAGTGCTTGTGTTATGTGGCGGATCCTAGCGCCAGACAGGCTGCTCACCGTGACCTTCTCCTTGTTCAGCCTGGTGAGCGGGACATCAGTGTGCCTGACGATAGAGTCACCTATTACAAGTGTATCAGGTGTGTTGTTTAGCCTTAAGGGCTGTGACTGTTTGGCACACTGGCTTTGTGAGATATGTGTTGCACGTGTTTTGTTTTGGGGTAGCGGTTGCTTGGGTGTCTGCTTTGGAGGTCTCTGCTGCTTAGGCAGATCTTTATTTAGAGCCTCAGTATGTTTTTGTGTGATTATGTGTTTGGTTTGCTGTCGTGGTAGGTCTATGTGAGACTGGAATTGTAGTGAGTGTGGTTTCCTTCTCCTCCTGACTGGTTATGCCAGTACTGAGTTGAGAGAGCTTAGCCTCCAGTTTGGCTATATGGTTGCATCTCTCACATGTGTTGGAATTTGTTGGGAGGAGGAGAGGGTTGTCTGTGTACATGAGGCAGTTGTAACATTGCCTCAAGATTTCCATATTCACCAGCTGGACCGGAGAGGAGATTGACAACTGACCTTTGGACATGCTAGAATAATATTGGGAATTCCTTTATAATTGAAAACAAGGGACAATGGGGAGCGAGGGTGTAGTGCTTTTAAATTTTAGTGCTGACTTATAATTGCTTTAGTGAGCAAGTGCCAGGTAACAAGTGCAATGTGTTACAGGTACCTTAAATGCAAAAACGACTAACAGTAACTTTCTTTCAAGCGAAGCAAGGAAATAAGTACAGTAAGCAATGCAGATATCACTAGGGGTCCACAGAAGCGCTGAGAAGCAGCGTTTTAGGTGGAATTAGTGATCCAGGGAAATAACAAGCATACAAACAAAGCTAGATTCAGCAGGCCTGGATCTAGTCTATGCTACAGCAAACAAGGTGTACCAATTTCAGTAAGATACAGTTCAAATATTCAGGCACTATAAACCTCTAACCAGAAATTCCCAGCTCAGAAGGGCAGAGTCCAGCCTCTCCTCCCACAAGAGTGCAGACCACGAACCTTCTTAATGTAAAATAACTGGCCTGAAGCCCAAGTGCTTAAACCAGAGCTAATACACTTTAAGAATAACAGACACTGAGCTCTCAATCAGCAGTTCCCAATTTAGAAGAATGAAAGCTACCTGTCCTGCCACCACAGTGCATGCCACAAACCTTCCTAATGTAGAACAACTGGTCTGAAGCCCAAGTGCTTAATCCAAAAGACTTAGAATGATAGCTACACTTTAACCAAGTTACTACCAAGCAGTAATAAATACAACTGAATACTTTAAATAATGCCTGGATTAGTGCTCAAGTTATACAAACAAAGCTAGATTCAGCAGGCCTGGATCTAGTCTATGCTACAGCAAACAAGGTGTACCAATTTCAGTAAGAAGAAATTCAGATATGCATGCACTATAAGCCTTCAACCAGAAATTCCCAGCTCAGAAGGGCAGAGTCCAGCCTCTCCTCCCACAAGAGTGCAGACCACAAAACCCTCTTAATGTAAAATAACTGGCCTGAAAGCCCAAGTGCTTAAACCAGAATTAATATACTTTTAGAATAACAGACACTGAGCCCTCAATCAGCAGTTCCCAACATAGAGGGATGTAAGCTACCTGTTCTGCCACTACAGTGCAGACCACAAACCAAATTTGTAAACAGGTCTTGGGTGGGGCTCCTGAGTAGTCTGAATGGGACATAGTGGGAGATTATGGTGCCTAGTGCTGGACAGTAGGATGGTCAGTAAATAATGGAGTGTATAATTTGGAGCTGGGAGAGGAGTAGGAGGTGTGGTAGTCTGAGCCAGTTGTTGTGCAGCAAATCTGGCTGTTTTGTGATAGGTTGATTCAAGTTTGCTAAGTAAGGTGGAGTTAAGATGTGTAAGTATTTGGGAGCATTATATTAGGCATGGCAAAAGATAAGCATGTGTGATTGTGGTTCTAGATTCAGGGGTTAGGAATGGTTTATTTCTGTAGAGAAATCCTAGTTTTTGATGGGTTTTTTGAAGGTCGAATTTTAGCTGATCATCAATGGTTACACCAGGGAGTTTAGTACTAGAGTCAGCAACTACGAGAGTGTGATTTAGTGATTTTATTTGAAAAGTAGATTTGATATGAGTAACAGTTTTGTTTTTTTGGGGGGATTAAGGATGAGCTGATTATAGGTGTGCCAGGTTTCAACAGAGTTGAAAGAAGACTGGGTAGCTGTTAGAAGTTCAGAGGGTGAGTTAGCAATGGTGATAAATGTGGAGTCATCTGCATATTTGACTAATAAGGATTGTGGACAAGAAGAGTAGAGTGAGTTGGTGAAGATATTGAAAAGTAGTGGTCCAAGGATGGATCCTTGGGGAACATCCATTTTCAATGGAAGAGGCGATGATAGTGAGGAGTGTCATCTTACTGATTGCTGTCGGTCAGTGAGATAGCTGGAGAACCATGCTATTGTTGTAGTAGAGAGTTGAGATCAGAGTTTATTCAGTAGCAGAGGATGTGAAACAGTGTTGAAGACTTTTGAGAGGTCAAGGAATAAGCATCAGATAAGTTTATGTTTATCTCTAGCTATAGAAATGGTGTTGAGGAAGGAAAGTAGAGCTGTAGTGGTACTTTGTTTGGGTCGGAAACCGTGCTGAGTGGTAGTGAGGAGTGTGCTCTGTATAAGATATTGCATTACTTGTGTATGTATACATTTTTCTAAGACTTTAGACAGAGGGGAACGATAGCTACTGGTCTGAAGTTTGAGGGTTCTGTGGAATTGCCACCTTTGTGAATAGGTATGGTGTAGAATTGTTTCCAGATAGCAGGTACCTTAGCTTCAGAGATAGAACAGTTGATTAAAATAGATATTGGCAAAGCAATAGAGGGAGCAACAATCTGAAGAAAGTAAGATGGGATACTGTCAACAGACGAAAACACAGTTGGCCAGCAGAAATCAAGGCCACTAACACAAAAACATTAGTGGATGAAAAGACTTTATTAAATAGACCGGTTTCGGCAATAAACTGCCTTCTTCAGTGTTGAATAAATGGAGGTGCTAGCAGTCTTTTTGGGAGATTTGTCAGGAGATGGAATAGGTGAAGTAGGATTACCAGGATGAAGTATTTGGTTTATGACATTCCAGAACTTTTTTGGATCTGATATTAGGGCAGCTGGAGGGTTAAAGTAGAAGTCTTTTTTATCTTTATCAACACTTTTTTTGTTTTTTTTTCTCAATTCTTTATACTTTTGCAGATCTGCTGGTAGTTTAGTTTGGGTCCAAGTTTTCCAGGCTGGGTCTCTGGCTGTCATGAGAGTGTAAGTATTCTTAGCTAGCCAAGGGGATATAGTAGCTTTTATCCTTACTTTCCGTAATGGGGCTAGTGAGTTTAAGATATTTAGGAAGGTTGAGTTAAACGCTTGAACTGCTTCAAGTGGGAGCTGAGTGAGGAAGTTCCAATTTATTCTGAGTAAGAGATTATTAAATGTTTCTGGGTTGAATTTGGATAATTTATGACAGGTTATGTTTCTATGTGGTTTAGATAAGTGGGAGGTATGTCTAAGTACCTTTATTGGAGAGTGGTCCTTCAGGGAGTCAGAGAGTGATTCAGGACTATGGTATTTAGAGGGATGTGAGACAAGACTCCAGTCAATGAGTGTACTGGTAGAATGAGTGTTATTGGTATGAGTAGGCTGGGAGATAAGTTGTGAAAAGCCATATAGATTTATATGGTATGTTGAGTTAGGACTGGTGACTGTTTCCCAATTTATGTTCACGTCCCCAAGGAGGAAGATTTCATTAGGGATGTTGTGGGAGAGGTAGGAGAAAAAGAAGGAATAATACAAATTGACACCCTGTCTTTATGAAACACCAAAAAAGGAGGACAAGCCATAAAGGCTCGAAGCTCAGACACACATCTATCAGAAGTAAGAACTAACAAAAGTGCAGTCTTCCAAGAGCAATGTTGCAAGGAAGCTGAGGCTGCAGGCTCAAAAGAAGCCTGGGTCATTTTTTCTAAAACAAACTTAAGATCTCAGGGAGGAGGAAGAGGTTTCCTGGGAGGCCTAATATGAAGGATGCCTTTAAGGAATTGTTTAGCTTCAAATCTAGAAGCTAAAGGAGGTGATAAAGGCAGACAAGCAGAAACAGCTTATAAGTGGGCCTTAACAGAAAAATAGGACAACCCAGCATTGAACAGTTCACATAGGTAAGAAAGAACCAAAGGAACATCCACAGAGGGTGACTCCAGGTTATGAGAAAGACACAAGACAGAAAACCTCTTCCATTTGGATAAGGAGGATTTCCTAGTATTGGTTTTCCTGGCCTCCTGCAGGACCCTCACCTCGTCCTCAGACAAAAGGTGTCAGTTGAAGAGTGGACAGATAGAGATGGATGAGTGATGGATGTGTGAATAGATGCACCCTATGTGGTAACTTGTGATGATTGCCCTTGGCTAAATGCAGAAGAAGAGGAAACCATTGCTGTCTCATTCAAATGGGAGTCACCAACAAGATTTTGGGAGCATTCTGTTGAATTTTGAACAGGACTTTTGGAATAAGGGGAAGGGAGGAAATGCATAAAGAAACATCTCCTTCCAAGAAAAAGAGAAGACATCCACCTTCCAAAGCAGAAGACTTGGCCTCTGGCACAAAATATAGGAAGCTGTCTATTTAGAGGGGAGACAAAAAGATTTGAGGAGCACCCCACTTGGTGGACACTGTCCAGAAGCACATCCCTCTGAAGCATGGACCTGCTCAGAGAATCTGCCACAATGTTTTGACCTGAGGGAATGCAGACTGCCTGAAATGTCCCTTGATACTGGATAGCTAGTTCCCACACTAGGAGAGCTACCCGGCAAAGAAGATAAAACATTGCCCCCCCCCCATTTGTTGACATACCACATCACTGTGATATTGTCTGTAAACACCTTGAGAAGTCTTGGGGAGAAAAGAGGATGGATGGCCTGAACAGCCAGCAGAAGAACCCTCATCTCATTGACACTGATGTGCTCTTTCTGATGAAGAGGAGACCAGACTCCCTGCACCTTCAGGGAGCCAAAAGCTGCTCGCCATCCCATATCTGAACTGTCTGTGAACATCTCCTGAGAGGGAAGAGGTGGATGAAAAGGGAGCCCTGGACTGAGTGTCAACTGCTGAATTCACCACTGAAGTTTCTGCTTGAGACATGGAAGAACAAGGGTTAAACATTTCAGGGGATGAGAATGCTGAAGCCAAACTGACTTTAGAAACCACTGAAGTTTTCTTATGTGGAGTTTGGCAAAAAGAAGCATAGGAATAGTGAAAGCCATGAACCTCAGAGCTCTCAGGAATTCCCTGGCTGTTATTGAATCCAAAGAAAGAAGGGATTGAAAGAAGGAAATGAGAGTTAGGCCCTTGGGAGGAGGCAGGGATGCCAGCATAGGAACAGTCTGGATCCTGCACCCCAGAAATACATGATCCTGAAAAGGAGTCAGAAAGGACTTTTTGAAGTTTATAGTGAACTGCAGCCTCTGCAGAAGGGAGATTTTATTTTATTTATTTTTATTTATTTTACATTTTTTACCGGGATAGTCCGACTGGACTGGGTCCATTTACAGCAGAGGCCCGGGGAGAAAAGCTCCACATATATTAACAGAAATACTAGAATTTAATACATAGCAGTAAAAACTGATAACAACACATTGTAACAGCAAAAAATCCAGCTAATAAGATAGAAATGTAAAACAGACAGGATACAACTCAGCAGTTAAACAGATAAAAAACATTTTAGCATTGAGAGTCATTACATACATCATGTTAGAATGAAGTAGCTATATTAAAGAGATAAAAATTGTTGGTTGTAAAAGAAAAAAAACTGTAGCATTTACAGTAGGCAAGTAATAAGCCCTTCCATCTTTCCACAGAGCTAAAGTAGTGATTTTTGGTTATGCATGGGCATAGCCAGGTGCTTATGAGATGTGATTTTAGAGAGTTTTTGAACTGTGAGATGTTGGGGATGGAGGTCAGTGAAGGGGGGAGGTTGTTCCAGTTTCTAGCAACGGTGTGGGAGAAAAGTGCTTTGCCAGGAGTGTTGTTAGCCCTAGAGATGCATAGAGGTGATTTGTCACTAGAGCAGAGTGTGCAAATTGTTGCATAGTAGGTAAGTAGTTGACTTAGTGATGGGGTTTTGTCAGGATACTTCAGAATGCTATAGGCAATGACCAGTTGGTTGTAATTTAGTAGTTGAGGAAATTCTAACCATTTTAGGTCCCAGATGATGGGATCTGAAGGTGGCATTGTTAGCAAATTTGGCAATATTATTATAGCATGACTCAAGTTTGTCAGGGTCAAGTTTTCTGATATAGATAAGAATTGGTGCTGCATACATTAGTGTGGACAATAGGTGAGTTTGGGCTAGGGTGATCCGTGCTTGATCTGAGAGGAAGTTTTTGTGTCCGTATAGTGACCCCATTTTTTTGTGAACCTTTTTGATGGTTTGAGAGATATGCGCATCAAAGAGAAGGTTTTTGTCAATCTTAACACTGAGGAGTTTGGTATGGGCAGAAGGAGAAATGATTGTACCATTTTTAGAGGTAATAGAAAAGGAAAGATGAGTAGATTTTGATTTGTTGGGGGTAAATAAAAGCAATTTAGTTTTATTAGGGTTAAGGGTGAGTTGGATATTTGTGATCCCACTTTCCACAGAGCTAAAGGATTCCTGTGTCTGTTGTTGAAGAGTGGAAAGAGATGGGGCTGAGCAGATTAAAATCGAATCATCTGCATACTGTATGAGTGTGGCATGCTGGGTGGAAGTATGTAGATTGTTTGTGTAGATAGAAAAGAGAAGTGGGCTCAGTACTGAGCCTTGAGGTACACTTATGAAGGTTGGAAGTAGAGGATATAGTTCCCCTTGCCATTGGACAGATTGTTGCCTATCAGCTAGATAGTTCTTGAACCAGGCAATAGTAGAAGGGGCAAAGGATAGGGACGCTAGTGAATCTAATAGTAGGGAGTGTGAGATCATATCAAATGCTTTGGATAGATCCAAAAATATAGCAGACGTATAGTTATAGTCATTTCTGTATTGGTTTAACAGATTGGTAAATGAGAGAAGAGTGGTAGGTATACTATGGTGTGGCCGGAACCCATGTTGTGTGGTGGAGAGGAGTTTGTGTGTTTTCAGGAAATGCAAGACTTGAGAGTGAATACATTTCTCTAGCAGCTTGGAGATAGCAGATAGAATAGCTATAGGGCGGTAATTAGAGAAGTCATAGGAATTACCGCCTTTATGAAGAGAAATAATGTAAGACACTTTCCACAGTTGAGGGATGTGGGATTCTTTTATGAAGCGGTTTATGAGGATGGAAACAGGGTAGGATAAGGATTCTCTGGCTAGTTTTAGGAAGCTGGCAGGTAGACTATCAGCTGCAAGGGTGGTAGGTTTTAATTTCAGAAGTAGTTTTTTTTAATTTTGGAGGTGGGAACAGGTGAAAGAGTAAGGGGGGAATGTTATCTAGACACTTGGCTGTGATATGTGAGGGTTGTTTTTGGACAATTGCCTGGCTAGTGCCATTATGGATTCTGCAAAGTGGTGGTTAAACTGAGAGGCTATGTCCATATTGTTATTGGTGGAGTTGGGAGCTGGAGTAGTAGTTTTGCCTGGTTTAAGCATGGAGTTAATAGCTTGCCAAAACTTGTGAGGATGTTTTGAGTGTTTTATTTGGACAGTAAGAACATAGTTCTGTTTATCAAGTTTAGTTTGTATTTTGGCCAGATTCCTAAGCTGTTGGTAGTTTTGTTTGGCTTGGATGGTGTTATCTATCTTCCAGATTTTCCAGGCCTTATCTCTGGACTTTAGTAGCGCTCTTGTGTCCCTACTTAGCCATGGTGCATAGTTAGTCTTAACTCTAATTTTCCTGATGGGGACGACTCTTTTAAGGACATCAGTGAAGGTGCTATTAAAGTAGTCAACTGCCTGGTCTAAACCACGGGAAAGTACTGGCTCCCAGTTACATTGTTTTAGAATAGTGTTTAGATCCTGGGGGTTTAGGTTGCAGTCATTTTGAATTTGTCTATAAGTTATGGGCTTAGGTATGTTTGTATGATTAAGTACTAGGAATGTAGGGAGGTGGTCACTAAGACTATCTGATAAATAGCATGTCTGGTAGTTTTGCTTATGGCCATTGACCAGTGTCCAATTAAGGATGGATTCTTTTTGGGATTTTTTGTCTACTCTAGTGGGTTCTGGAATAAGATCAGAGAACCTATACAGATTTATGTGATTTGTGGGGGCTGCTGGAATTGCAGGCCAACCAGTCAGAATTCAGGTCGCCTAGTAGGATTGTTTCATGCGGGAGATTATCTCTAGTCCATTGTAGGTTTTCCTCAATTATAGAAGAGTTATTTCCTGGAGGGATATAACAGCAGAGAATGTTAATTTTTTTTTGTTTTGTTTATATACAGGACAGACGCAAGGGTTTTGGCATTATTAAATTTAGGTAGAGAGGTTCGAAGAGGTTTAAGGTCTAGCATGTTTTTAAAGAGAATTGCAACTCCACCTCCTTTCCTACCCACTCTATCCAGTCGTAAGATATTATAACCTGGAGGGAGGATCTCTTCATTTTGGGTACTGGGTTTTAGCCATGTTTCTGTTATGTTCAGTATGTCAGGAGTGTAGTGGGTTATAAATGCACTCAGGTAAGGTAGTATGTTAGATGTACTCCGTGTGTTGATATTAAGAATTAAAAGATCAGATATCTGTTTAGGTTTGAGTATAGCTTTGAGCGGACCTGGGTTTGGGTATGTATCTCCTAAGAGGAGAAGTCTTTTTGTGATAGCTAGAATGTGTTTGATTGTGTGAGTTAGTTCTATGCTGGATTTAGGTGTTGTTTTTCTAGTATTGCATGTTGGTAAGTAGGCCTTGTGTATATAAAGTATTGTGGTATCATTAAATATTGTAGAGGAGATGAAAAAGTTTGTGTTTTAGTAGATGTGGAAATATGTGTTCATAGGTTCATAGGTAGGTACTAGGCTATCAGCCCAAGGGCCTATGTAAGCCTAGCCAACAACGTTATATGGCTTATGCCACCCAAGAAAGTTATTTTCCTGTGCCACTGTCGAGCAGAGACATAGAAGTGATCCCCGGGGTGTATTTCCTATTTCCCATCCACTCATCAAGATTTTTCTTGAAGAGTGCTAATGAAGAACTTTGCTTGACATAGATGGGTACCCTGTTCCAGAGTATGAAAAGTCTCTGGGACAGGAATCTATCCCTCCAGCATGTCCTGTTTATTGTGGTGACAAGGTTTAGGTCCCTAGAGCATGTAGCTCAGAGGGATTGGGATTTCTTTAGGTGTAGCATGTCCAACAGCTCTGGGTTTGACATAGCTTTATATGTTAGGCAGATCACCTCAGAGTAGGCGATATGCTATGGAGTAAAGCGGGAGTTTTTTGAGGCGGTCAGTGTAGGGCATTTGTTTGAGGTCAGTAATCCTCTTTGTGAGGTACTTCTGTGGCCTTTCCAGCTGCTGCAGATGTCTTGTGAGGTACATTCCAAAAGGGCATTGTACTCTATAATGGGTCTAATGAGTGTCAAGTAGAGGGGAACAATGACCTCTTTTTTCCTGGATGAGAACCCTTTTATGATGAGGTGTGCCATGTAGAAGGACTTCCTGACTACTGTGGCGATGTGACTATCAAAGGAGAGACTACTGTCCACCTGGGTCCCAAGGTCACTTATCACACATTCGGTGTTAAGTAGATTGCTGCCTATGTGGTAGTTCATGGATACAGAGTTTTTACCAAAGGGGATGACACTGCACTTTTTGGCACTGAACTTGAGGCCGTGGCTCTGACACCAGGCATCTGTCTCAGCGAGGCCCTTCTGTAGGATGTCACATCATTTGGGGACTTGACTATGGCTCCTAGTTTGCAGTCATCTGCAAACTTCATTAGCCAGAGGCCTTGTGTGTTAGCCTGTTCTTCAGAGAAGTAGATACCAAACAGGAGAGGTCCCAGGATGGAACCCTGTGGTACTCCACTTGTCACTGCTTTGAGGTCAGATTTGGAGTCTGCAACTTTTGCAGTGTGGGTTCTGTCAGTGAGCCAGTTGGCAACCCATCTTCTGACGTAGGGATTTATACCTAGTTTAGTAAGTTTAGCTATAATTCCAAAATGGGGGATGGTGTTGAAAGCCTTCATGAGGCCAGGATAGGCTGTGTGAACCACCTTACCCTCATCTACGGCTTTGGTGACTGCCTCAAAGAAGTCAGTCAGGTTCAGGAGGCATGATCTGCCTTTCACAAACCCGAACTGGGTGGGATCCAGAGTTTGGAGGTTACCAATGTCTTTGTTTATGAGTTCCATGATGATACATTCCATGGCCTTGCAGACCAGGCTCATTAGGCTAATAGGTCGATATTTCCTGGGATCAGTGGTGGCTTCCCCTTTGTGGAGAGGGATAACTGTTGCTGTGTGCCATTCAGTGGGCTAAAAGCCTGATGTGAGGCTATTATTGGACATGGTGCTTAAGTGGGGAGCCAGTTCATTCTGAAGTTCCTGTAAAACGCAGCCTGGGATGTTGTCTGGTCCCATTGATGCTGTGTTCTTGGCTTTAAAGAGTGCAGCTTTTACCTGCGTAGTTGTGATTACAGGAACTCTGCATTCTTCTTGTATAGATATGGGCCCTTTAGGGGGTGGGGGGGTAAAGTTAGCACTGAACCTATCTGCCAGGATGTTGGCAATATCAGTTGGTTCTGTAATTTTCGTGCCTTTGTGTTGTAACTCAGAGGAGATATGGGTGTTGCCATTGAGATTCTTGACATAGCTATAGAATGCTTTGTGGTTGTTCTTAGAATTAGTGGTGATTTTGTTTTTGTAGCTTGCTTTGGAGGATCTTATAAGGGATCTCAGCTTCTTACTGAGGCTGACTAGGGAGTTCCTCCACTCATGGGATTTTACTCTCTTTTGTAACAGTTTATTCCTTCTGTTGTACAGTTTGTTTATGGCAGGGGACCACCAGATCCGCTTCCTATTTTTGGAGGATAGCGTCTTGGTTCTGTTTGGGATAGCACGACCCATGCACTCGTGTAAGTGCTTATAGAGTGCATTTGTGTAGTATTCAGCAGTTGTAACTGTATTGTCCATCTGCATGGGTGTTATGAATTCACCACTTCTGTCTTAAGAAGCATGAAGTTGGCTTTGGAGAAATTTTTTACCGTGGTTTCCTTAATGGGGGCTGGGGACAGGATGTGGATATCAAGGGTGATTAGCTTATGGCCGGATCGGACCAACAAGGAGATGACTTCAGGTGTGGAACACTCATGTTAGTAATGACTAGGTCTAGGATATTGTTGCCCCTGGTGGGGGGTGTAAATAAGTTGATCCAGGTCATTGGAGTTTTTGAATTCCAGAAAGCGTTGAGCTAAGGAGTTGGTACACGAGTAGTTTTCCCAGTTAATGGTGGGGTAGTTGAAGCCGCCCATTATTAGGGTGTTTGGTTAAACCCTAATATTTTCCAGTACATCAAGAAAAGAGGAGTGGGAATCCTGGGGCATGGTGTGGGATCTGTAGCAAGCAACAATTTGGATTGCCATTTTGCCCAGAGTTAGTTGCACTTGGATGACCTCGGATGCATTTTGCTGAGCAACTAGCCTGGAGGTGTGGATATCTTTAATGAATATGGACACACCTCCGCCTTTCGTGTTTCAGTCCAGGTTACATGGCCGAAAGGTGTGGTATGAGTTATAGCCTGTAGTGCAAGGGTGCTCTCTGGAGCCCTGAACCAGGTCTCAGTCACTGCACAGATATTGATGTTCTCCATTTTAAGGAGTACCTTGAGTGAGTGCATTTTGAGATTTAGACTTCTAGCATTGAGTAGCATTACCCTCAGTTTTTGCTTGCCTGTTCCTGTTACGGTGGTGAATTTGTTATTTGAACCTTGCCTAAAAAAGGCACTATAGGGGCAGCAAGAGCCTTAGCCAGTATCTGGAATCTCAGGGACGACAGGTGCAGGCCATCTGTGGCAAACCATCCTGGTCTGTCAACCATGTCATCCCAAGCAGACAGATACTGGATCCCCTTAGAATGACACAAGAAGCTTAGGCAATTGTTGAAGTCAATCATTTTGTCCTTGTACTACAATATCATTCGGGGTGATGGAAGAATGCTACTCAGGGTTAGGGTCATACCTGCCTGGGCTACAAGATTGGAGAGCTTTTCCATGTCTCTTTTCATGTAGTCCAGCGAGGTACGTCGCAGGTCATTCACACCAACATGGACAATGACAGAGTCATATTTGTACTTGTTGTGGAGTGACCTGAGTGCGTGGGGTTATGTGATGGATCCTGGCACCCGACAGGCAGCTGACAGTAACCTTCTCCTTGTTTAGCTTGGTGAGTTGGACATCAGTGTGCCTGACTATAGAGTCACCTATGACTAGTGTGTTGGGTACGTTGTTTTGCCTTATTGGCTGTGGCTGAGTGGCACACTGAGTCTGTGGGCTATGTGTCATTTGGGTTGTGTTGGGGGATGGAGGTTGCTTGCGTTTCTGCTTTGGAGGTCTCTGTTGCTTAGACAGATTATTATTGAGAGCCTCTGCGAATGTTTTTGTGTTACTATGTGTGGAATGTAGCATTGTCTAGTGATATATTAGTATGTATGGATGTGATGTAGGCTAGTGTTGTGAGGAATAGTGAGAGTGATGTTAATGTGATATGCATGCTGTCTGCAATTTATGTTTGGGTACTAGGCTATGTGATGATAGAGGTGTAGTGGTGGTAAAAGGGTGTAATTAGTAGCTATAGTGTGGTCAGAAGTAAGTAATATGTATTTTTACCAATTAAAGGTAATTAGCTAATATCTTTTACTATAGCTACTGTCCAGTTACCCTTTGCCTTAGCTGTATGGTCACTGGTCAAAAAAGTCTTCCATAAACCAAAAAGAAACCAGACCAATGTTACCTTACAACCTATATATACATCAGTGCAAATAAACATACATGGATCTATAAAAGGCATACAGTCCCAGTTCCAACCACAATGAGAATAGACAAAATGTAATTTTTTCATCTGGAATTTCACAAAGTAATGGCTAATTAGCATATATTGATTACCTTGGCTCCAAGGCCTGTAGCATACATGGACTGAATAGGAACATACACTCACCGCCAAGCAGCACAAATTATCTTTGTCCCAAGGCCAGTAACAACAGACAAAGATGAATATATTTTCTCACCATCAAATAAACAAATGGTTGAACTGAACCCTTTAGGTTGAACACAGGTCCATTGCAAAAATCCAAACAAAGCTCAAGACAAATAGAACCAAAAAGAGATCCTATATGCTTGCGATAAAACACCCTCAATATTTTGCAGCCACAATTATTAACTTTGGGCAACCACACTGACCAATTATTCCACCAAAGTGAAATAAATGTCGAACAAATTAATTCCTATAGTTAAATACATTGCCCAATATTGCCCTTATAAATGTATTATTAAACATCACAAGCTTAGGTAACCCAACTAATTATTCCACAAAAAGTGAACTAAAGGCCTAAAAAACGTAACCTGCAAATATTGCAGTACAAAAGTTACTAGATCTGTGATACACCACTATAGACAAAACTATTGTGCCTGCTGCCACCTTCTCTTTATCAAAACAATTTTGAATTTACATTGATATTCTCCACAGGTAACCATCATGACCCAGTTATACCACACAAGTGAAGAAAAGGTCTGATAAATATGCCTATTGGCATTTAACAATAAAGGTTACGCAATAATATATAACAAAATAATAATAACAAAGGCTGTTTCTACTCAAACACATAATCCCCCCATCAGTATCTTAATAGCCACAATAAATTCCCTGCTTCCTTTAGTACGAGCTTCACTATAAACATTATGAAAAAAAAAACGCCAAAATATATAATGATGGCCCCTCTACATAAAACCAGTGAACTTCAAAATACTGTTGTAATGGAAATTCCCATAACCCATTAGAAAATAGTTTTTTTCACACTGTTAGTAATAAAAACAATTCCTTCCCAATTCAAGAGAAGCATTCCAGTATTAATAGTACCTGTAAATTTAGTTTCTAAAACACATACCCAGAATAATACACTCAATAATATCTCAAACACTTTAAACAGTAACAGCTTTCACAAACGGAAAAATTCTGTAACATATTTACTAATATATTTCTAAGTCCATACCCCTACAGAAGATCAAAAAAAGTCCATAGATGTGATATTTACACTTCAGACTGCTACCTGCACAGACAT
This sequence comes from Protopterus annectens, assembly GCF_019279795.1. Taxonomy (NCBI): domain Eukaryota; kingdom Metazoa; phylum Chordata; order Ceratodontiformes; family Protopteridae; genus Protopterus; species Protopterus annectens. The sequence continues at coordinate 372,426,062 of NC_056751.1, forward strand.
ATGTCACCAGCTGTATGAAAAACTGTTAACAAAATATGAACTTGTTAGAGCGCTCTTCAAAGTGATAAATGAATTACTGGGCATACACAAATGGAAAGATTTTACAACAAGATCTATGTAGAGAATGCCTGGAATAGGAGGTCACCCAAGTAGGGAAAGACTTGGATACACCTTAGTCTGCAAAAACAACCACAGGAGCGAGACATTTGTTGAAGACCCTTGGGGCAGCAGAAAGGCCAAAGGGTAAAGCAGAAAATGCCAGGAAGCAACAGATAAATATAAAACCTTCATGAAAAAGGGGATGGATAGGGATATGAAGATAAGCATCCTTGAGATCCAGAGGCACCATATAAACCTGAGGAAGCAGGAGAGGGAACAAGATTTGAAGGGACAACATATGGAAAGAGGGGACCTTCAGAAAGGTGTTTACATGAGAAAGGTCCAGAATAGGTCTCTAAGTGCCATCTTTTCTGGTCACTAAAAACATTCTGGAGTAACACCCCACCCTTTGAGAAACTGGAACCTCCCAAATAGCTCCCTGAGTCAAGAGATCCCAAAGCACCCCTTGGAAGCATGGTAACTGCTCCTGAGGGGGCTGAGGAATGCCCATAAAAGGAGGAAGAGATTTCCAGACCTTGAAGTACCGTTGGCAGATAATGGACAGAACCCAAGAGTCCTGAGTAATCTTTAACCAAACAGGAAAAGAAAGGGACAGATGAAGAGAAAGAAGACTGTGACTGAGTAGCACAGGATAGTCAGACAGCACCTGGTTTGGCAGGAAAAGGAGACTTCTGGGGCACGAACATCTGGGTAGCTTTAGCAGGAGGAGCCTGCTGCCACCCTTCTTACCCTTGGGTGGAAGGCAAGATTGTCTACAAACAAAGGCTGTCTTATTGGGATAATTTCTCTGAAATTTATGTACAGGGGAAACAAAAATATTTAAGTTCCTGCAAGGCCTTGCCCTTATCCTGAAGTGACTTAAACAAATCAGCAGCAGCTTCACCAAGCAAGTGTTTGTTGTCCAGAGGACCAAAGCTAGGAATATATCCTCATCACAGAAGCAAAAGCAGCAGCCCTACAAGAAGCATCTCCTACATCATAACTACACTTAATAGAATAGCGAGCCACCTGGGAAGAAGTCCCTAACAGGGAAAGAGCAGAAGTCTACCCTTCAGTCAGGAAGATCAGAAATTACCTGACAGGCCTGGGAAGAAAGGGCCAAAATGTACCTGGACTTATAGGTCTCATAACTGACAGCCCTTAAAGCTAAGGAAGCTGAAGTATATAATTTCTTGCCTAGCCTTTTTGTAGTTCTGCTATCTTTATCAGAAGGAAGTAACCTAGTAGAAGACAGCAACTGGGATGGCTTGTCATAGGTTCATAGATTAGTACTAAGCTAACTGCCATTGCGAGCCATTTTAAGCCTATCCAATTATCCCTTGTGAGATTCAAAACCCTGCACCTGTGTTTGTAAGGCAAACACTGGCATTAGACCACCCTCCCAACCCTCATAAGCCACAGATACTACAGAAAGGTTAACTGAAGGACATCTATATAGAAATGTACAGTCCTCAGGCACCCTATAAAATCTATCAGGTTTCTTGAGTGCAGGGGACTGGGAAAGAGAAGCCTAAAAGGCCATAGAAAAGGCATCCAACAAAGCAGCCAAAGCAGGAGAGACAGAAGAAGGTCTAGGAGAATCCATCTGCAGGAGCTCATAATACCTCTTCTGTATTTCAGAAACCTGTGCACAATCCCATTTGAAAAAAAAAAACTCTATCATTCTAGAGATTGTGTCCTCAAAAGAAATTTCCTTGAAAGGACCATCAGGACTAGTAGATTCCTCTTCCTCAGACCCATATTCTAAAGCAGAGGGAATCTGGGATGAATAAGCAAGAGATTCCTCATCTGAATCCACCTCCTCCTCAGAGGAATCCTGTTCCCTGGATCTTTTAAAGGGAGTAGATGACCAAGGGGGAGCTGGAACAGAAACTCCCTGAGGAGGTTTCAAAGCCATCAATGCATTTAACAACCCCTGAGTGAAATTCTGCCATTCACTCTGCAGATTCTTAGGAGCTGGAGAATATGTTTAGTTTTATGCTTTTTCTTCAAGGAAACATCCATCTTATAGAACTTAGAAGGCTCAGACCCTGGACAGCATTCAACAATAGTATTCAGGACTTCTTTTCTGACCAAAATCTGAGGAACGCCCCTAGGCCCCTCAGACATAATCAGCCACGGTTCCCCCTGAACATCTGAAGAAATGGATGTCTGCAAGGCCTCCAAGGATGTACAAAAAAATAAACCATCAAACAGGCACTGATCTAAATACTGTACGAAAAAATATATAAAATTAGCTTTACCACAATTTTATTACTGCTTTCATTCAGAAATGGACTTCATCAGAATAGCCAACATAAAAAATTAAATCACATATATACAAGACATTGACCAATAAAATAGGATGTGCCTAAGGTTGGATTCACACTGGCTTCTAAAATAATTATGGCAGAACACTTATATGGTGGAGCCAGGTGATCCTACATGCTTTCATTCGCCTCAGAAGAGACATCAGGTGGATGCTGAACAGCAGAACAATCTGGCCTACATTTCTTGGCCGCCTTCTTCATGTACTGCAGACCCTCGGAACAGGAAGTTCCTTCCATTGTGTCATTAGCTAAAAGCTTAAGACATTGATTCTCCAAATACAAGACCAAAGATGATAGCCAACTACAGAGGGTCTTAGGAACAAAGGTCTGACAAATTGAACAGGATGTATGGTCGTGGGAAGCGCCAAGACAAAACAAGGACTACTCATGATGGACTTTATGGGGAATATCTTTCCCATACTGGCATTTACCTTTCTTGGAAGATATGAAACCCCACAAGCAACAAAAACTAAAGGAAAAGATAAGATACAAAAACCCCAACCGGGCTCTTATCTGAAACTGCTTGTTGAACCAGCAAAGAAACGGGCGTTCAGACCAACAATCAAGAGAAGGCATTTGGACTGGTGGCAAAGATGTTCTGAGGATGGTATGTCCAGACATCGCCATTATGCCCTATGCTATGTGAGGAGCACACATGTGACATACAGTGTACCTTAAAGCAACCTAAAGATTTTGGTATACTGGCCAGACGTCGGGTCACCCTTTGCAAGGATCCCTACTGTAATGAATACTGCAACAGTGAAATGGAAGGACATGTGGCCTCTGTAGGGACTAATGACAAATACATTTTGGATGTAGCACCCAGGGTTCATGTCTAGACTGGTTTTAGGGGTAAGTTCCTGGGGAAAGAGTATACTGATGGAAATTATTATAAGGGTTGAGATGAGTAAAGTGGCTGTGAAGTAAAACAGAGAGATAATCACTAGGATAGGCAGCCTTAATAATGGCATAGTACATTCAGTGTTAGTGCACTGCTTTGAGAATGAGTTTTTTTCTTTATGTTAGTAGAATGACTACACTGTGTGGACTTAATTACCCTGATAATAGGGAAGATGTTTCTGATAATAATGAAGAAGGTCAGTTGCATGAAGCATAACAGAAGTGAGACTGCAATGAGCATACACGCGTGTAAGCAATTGAGAAGCAATTACATTCAATAATACAAATGCAATCTTATTTTGAAGGAAGGTGAGGATCAAAGCAGGCACCCCCCCCCCAAAACTGTGGAACAATCATTGGATATAGATGTGCATGTTCCAGTTTGGGGAAAACTATTGTTTATTTTTCAACTTACAATATTATTTTAAATTGCTGACTTTTGGATAAACATTGCTCCTAGAGGTATTATCTTCACTCATAACCTAAAGAAGTCTCACTAACACAAATAACGCCATCAGCTTGTTCCCAACCCTCTGCTTGTTTACATTAGTGACAGTGTTGAGAAAAAACTGTCCCACCATGCTGTCAGCCCTGTTGTCACTAGCAAGAACCCCAGTTACTTCTAAGAAAATGCAGCATAGTACAATGCAGTTGCAATAAAAGCATACCTATGCTCAACCTTTGCAAAGTGCGAACAGTGGCGAGCTTTTAACAGACACATTAATAAGTTTCAGACTGTCTGGAATGTTTCTTTGCCTTTTTTACTTTTGTTGTTAGAACTGGAGACCACTACCCCTTAGAAAAGAATGGAAACTTGGTCAGAACATTGCCTGGTCCCAACAATAACTTTTTCATAGGAATGGGGAATGATGATCTTTACCAAGTGTGAAAAGGATACATTATGGATAAATTATCAAAAGATTTTAAACATGCAGCCAAAGGTATCATAATCTTTAGAAAGAAATCAGTTTAATATTTCTCCAAATCAATGGCAATTACTACAACCACAGCAACTAAGAAAGAATAAAGAAAAAGGAGGCTGGAAGAAAAGCCGGAAGGATTCAGCTGAGCTTCACATTACCTGCTCTCACTATGGTATGTTTGAGTAGCATCTACTACTGAGACACACCTCTCAACCTCTTAGCACAAAAAATCCCGGCAAAGCCAAAAATAATGGGGGACAAAGCCTCCAAAATAGGGACACATTTTAAATATTGCTCTTATAAACTTAGAAAGTTTCTAGAATAAAAGGCCCTGTGTTACCATGCATTTTCTGAATTATATAAAGTCTAAAACCTGAATGCCTGATATTATATAGTGAAGTCAGTCCTCGCTGATCTGCCATAAACATCCAGAAAACCGCAAATTTCATAAGGAACAGACTAAAATTAAGGGGCAAAAAACTGGACAGTCTGCGAAAATCTGGGCAGTTGAGAGGTATGACTGAGACACTAGCAGCCCTTATTACAGTCCAAATGTGGTCTAATACAATTCTTTAATCATGCTGAGAAACAGTGTTTAGTACACATGCTCAAAGATATTTGCATAACCATGAGTCTGTTACAACTACTAATTTCATAATACTGTTCTCAGCATTGTTTTTTTCTGTGTAGCAATTCCCTGACATTAACTTAGCAGCATCATGTAATAAATTACAGAACTGCTAATGTTTCATGCACAATATCGTAAACTGATAATGGCGGTACATCAACAATGCAAAATATAAACACTTCCTTATACTAATGAGCACCTTATCCTTACAAACTTGTGAGGGGTAACTAGAAATGAATGTTTATGCAACATAGAGGCAATATAACTGCTGCTTCCCCTCTATACTAACATATATTAACATAACATAGAGCCCACATACCTTTGGTCCCTTTAATTTAATAAACAGCAATTACTCATGTAGAAGTTTGCACACCAAGTCCTTAATGCAACACTGCTACTGGAAATAGCAATGTTGCATGTCAGCCCCCAATATGAAGCAAAGTCCAGGCGCATACATCTCAGCGGTCCAGATTATCACAGAATGTCCAGATTTTTGCCTCATATTTTTTGGTCTGTTCCATGTAAAATTTATGGTTTTCCGGCAAATCACTGAGGATTGAAGTCACTAAATAATAACAAATAATGATAGACATTTGAGTTTCAGACTTCATATCTTTCAGAAAACATATAATAGTGCGAAAGCTGTAGGAGCAATAGTTAAAATCTCTCCCTATTTTTGGGATTTTGTCTGTGCTGTGTTTCTTTGTGCTGAGAGGTTGAGAGGTGTGTCTAGGCAATGGATGTGCATGTAGAGTTCCATTTCTGGGAAAAAACTCACATTACACCAATGTACATCTTAACTGATTCATGAGCAACTATAGATACAGAGTATGGAACAGTACAGACTACAGCTATATAATGAGCTATGCATTTCCTAATGATAATGTATTTACAGAAAAAGAAACAGGGTGGCATTTGCAAATGGAAGCAGTGTAGTAACTCTAAAGAGTGCAGAAGAAAATATCCTCAGCAACATAAATCACATATGAAGATGTGGTATGAGAAAATACTAAACAGAGTCCACTAACCTAGCATTTTATCTCTGTCTCTCTCTTTCTCTCTCTCTCTCTCAACCATTGGTGATATAATAAAAGACAAAATTATGTACTATAGAGAAATTGTTTGTTATTTTGTCCTTCACACATTTCTGCTGTTACACATTTCATTGATAAGTATGACAAATATTTAATATCTTTTGAAGCTTTCTTGAAAGCAACATTTTTTCAATGAGGTGTGTCAGCATAGTGTGCTTTTTGGAGTATTACAAGCTACATATTTTCATCCTGAGTTTTTTTAATCTGCATGAAATTGAGCAATAACCCATGATTTCCTGACTGTAAGTGTCTGCTTAGTAATTTTGTTACTCATTCAGCTCCATCATATTTATTGTTTTCATTTTTTTCCTCGTGACCATAAATAATTGCCTATTACTGTCTTGTTTAATTTTTATCTTCAAGTTGTTGAAAGCAGTGTTTCCTTTCCCCCGTTTGACACTGACATTCAAGACACTCATTACTTCATACCATCTGTTCGGTCTACTGCAGTGAGTTGGCAAGACCAATCCACAGGAGCAGTGGCCTTCATTGCCCCTTACCTTTCCTTTCAATTACTATATGCTGAGTAGATAGTTTGTTTTGTACTCCAGTTCTGTTTTACATAAGAGCTTTTCGCACTTCAGCAACTGCATTTTATTCTACTTCAGTACGCAGAAAATCATGTTAAGGGATATTTACTGCACATGCTCAGCATGAGAGCCGGAAGCAGCAAATGGCAGAATATGTATCATAGGATGGATATCCATCTAGCCACTTAAAATAACTGTCTCAGTTGTAAATATGGACATATCCAGACAGTTATACCAGTTTAATTCAACTGAGGTCCTCTGCATGACATTTTCCTTCATAATAAGAGGTTTGCAGAAAGAAGTGTGTGTGTGTGTGTGTGTGTGTGTGTGTGTGTGTGTGTGTGTGTGTGTGTGTGTGTGTGTGTGTATAACAAATGAGCATGTGTATCTATGTTCTGCTGCTAGACTGTACATTGTACAGGAGGCCATAATGTTTCATCTTCATCTAGTTCAAATGTGCTTTATCCACTAGTATTTCATTATTACACTAATTCCTAACCTGACCTACCAAGCCTGTCTGTACCCTGTTTTTAATATGGAGTGTGACATGGAATATGGGATACAAACTCCTGATTAGGTACTGCTTGCAATATGAGACACAAACTTCTGCTGGTTTATTGTTTGAAATATGGAGTACAAACTGTTGTGTGGGAAGTGCATATTATACGGAGTACAAACGGTTCTGTGGGTGGAGCTTAATATATAGAGTATACAAAATGAATGTGTGGGTCATGTTTGGACATGGAATACAAACTGTTATGTGGGTATTGGTCAGTATACAGAGTACAAACTGCTGTATGGGTAGTGCTTAATATATAGAGTATACAGACTGTATGTGTGGGTAGAGTTTAGACTATGTAATACAAACTACTGTGAAAGTGCTTAGAGTATGAAGCATAAACTGTTGGGCGGGTAATGCATACGATATGGAATACAAACTTTTGTGTGGGTAGTGCTGAGAATCAGGAGTACGAGCCATTGTGAGGGTACTTAATATCTGCAGTGCAAGGTGTTGTGTAATTTGTGCCACGAATGTGAAGCACAAACATTTGCCTGGTCTTTGCTTGTACTAGGAAGCACAAGCTGTCATGAGGTTAAATACTTAGCATATTAGTGTGAGTCTCTTGCATGTGTTAATAATATGACAAACATTACTAAAGCTGGAGTCTTCTGCTATACTGTAGCCTTCATTTCTAATAATAATGCAGCTTGGCAAACCTTGTAAAGAACTGCCTTCTTTAGAATATTTTGTTTTTGTTCAAGCAATCTTTACCATCTGCAGACTTGTGCAGAGGGCAGTTATTCTTGTTATCATAAAACATGATAACTTCTTAGCAATTTAAGGAAAATCAAAAATTCAAACAAGCTCAGTGATAATTAAACATAGGTTCTATTTTGGCAAATATTTATGCTCTCAGTTTTACATTGCACCTGAAGAATTGGTATGTTGAGATTTACCCTAATCCACCGAAGAGGTCTATGCCCTCCACTTTACCTAATGTCCTGACCTACAATTTAGAGACAAGTGCAAACACAGTTTATCTAAAACACTTACAGAACTGGAAGCCTGAATGGACAAATGTAAAGTACAGACGGTGTAGCTTTCTGAAACAAGGTTGAAACCCTGTGTTACTTTAACTTTGAGATCTATCATTGTTTAAGATTATAAGACTGTGCAGTGGGAGATTCAGATTTTGAAAGGTAGGGTGACCTCTTAAATAATTACTTTTGTGAACTGCAGGTGTAATTCAGCTCAAGTTTAGATGGTGGTTAAATGCTTCAGAGTTGGTACTGGTATTTTAATGTGCTTGTTCTTTTCTTACATTTGTATGTCAGTGGAGTAGATATACTGAATTACACAGGGTGTGAGGACTGTAGGTGTTTCCTTCTGTTAAAAAATGCTTTTTTGGCCATCTTATTATACTGGTATGTGAAATCTTAGTGCATATGCATATTTGTTTGCATGTGGGCAATTTTTTTTCATTCATCATTTGATAATCCAGTTAGTTTGCCTCTGTTGTTCCATCATGGATCCTCCGCTATATCCTTATTGAAAGGTAGGTAGAGACTATGGCAAGCTAAGAAGTACCTTCCACTACCATAATAACACCCAGTGATACATCAATCTACTTACTAGGGGGAATTATAGGTAATGTTGTGTAGTAAAGTCGCCTTTTGTGTCCATTGTCAATTTGGTTTATATAGTATATATATATAACTTGTATATCTGCATCATAAACTGGACCTAGAGATCCAGGTGGAACAAATATTTGTATTCAATGTACTTAATTTCTTAACATACTGCCTACCCAACTCATCAAATGTTTATATATGCTCAATCTACTTAATTTCTTAAGATACTAACAACCTACCAACTCACCAAATTTTTATATATGCTCAACCCACATTAGGAAAGATTGTGTGTGCACTCCACCTACATCATCAATTAAGAAAACCCCACCCTTTGGGAAAAACAGACACATTGCAGACACAAAATAGAAACATTGTAATCCTCCAGAATCAACACTATCAACTTAACTTAAACCACTAGAAATGAAACAAGTTAGTATTATAACAAAACATTAAATCAAACAATCAAACTAAAATAAAACACCAACCACAAGGAGAGAAAAGCAACAGATTGTCATTTGGAAAGTATGCAACTGGAAGGGGCAAAAAATACTTTAATGGCAAGACACATCCTGTTTTAAATAGCTACACTATGATTCAGCTAAACAAAAGATAACTGAATTATAAGCTTAACATATCTTTCAGTATAGCACTAAATAAAATAAGTAAATAGTTAACTGACATTTATAAAAATAAACATTACCTCAGAACAAGAGCAGAAAACCGGTTACAAGACACCATGTTCCTAAATATGTAAATAAACTAAACAAAGTTCTATTCAGCAGACAATTTATGCAATTAATCCAACCCACTAAATGCAACAGGAAGCAGCAATTCATACCATAAATACTAGAGAAAATGAATAAATCGAAATGTGGATGATCTGGTTTGTGAATGCAGTGTTTTTTTTGGGGGGGTGTGTGTGCAGGCATTTGCGTGAATGTGTGTGTTTATTACAAATACACATAGGTACATTCTGCTTAGGCAGTGCTAGAATCATAGAAGTGAAATGATAATATTAGCAGTTATTTGGGTCTCAAACCACAAATCTCTAGAATACAATACTGGCCATTTCCTAGCAAAAATAATAAGGTTGTTAAGGGAGAATTGAACTCCTATCTGTCCAGAAGCTCTTGGTCCGGTATCAGTGACATTATTATTCTTATCAACTGTTTACTAATAGAAAGAGAACGGTGCTGTATTTAGATACTTTAAGAACTGTAGATACAGAGCAGAGCTGTGGTATTCTACCCTTAATATTTCTAATATTGTGTTGTGCTGATAAGGTGACTAAAAAGACTAAAACATGTATATCCACGGCTAGTGGAGGTTGGTTTTATTGGCCTGTATGTACCCATAAAGAGTTAAAAAAGCCATGGGCATTCAGAAGCAATGTAGCGAAAACACTGTATGTCTTTAAGGAGTAATTTGCATATATCCCATGGACCTCCATTTACAGAAGATTTAAGGTATTACACAGTGAAAACTGTAGCTTGGCTGGATTTTCTAATAGTATTTATTAAATGGTTTGTCTGTGTAATCCTTTGCTTTTGATATTAGTTGGGATATTTAGCAGGTCCCTTATTGTTTGTTTCTATTTGTAAAGTATTGCAGTTGTACTATGAACACACACACACACACACACACACACACACACACACACACACACACACACACACACACACACACACACACACACACACACACACACACACACACACACACACACACACACTTTTATTGAAATGTACACTGCCCTGTCATCTTTGTTCATCACTATGTGATTTAAAAACCAATACCAACAGGTGGACACTGTGGACTCGTAGATAATAATTCCGGGCAGCAACAACCAAAATCCAATATTTATTTAGCACTTTCGTACTGGTAAATCCAGAACTTCATCAGAATAAAATATAAACCAATAGCAAGCCTTAAATACAGGTTCAACCAATACCCCATTAATCAGTATGTAAATAATTTAAAGCTACAGTAAACTAAAGTAACATATTCCACTTTGAAACCATTAATATGTCTGAAAAAGTCTTTAAAATAGTTTTAAACAATTTTGGTTGTTGGTGCCCGGCATTATTTTCTACATGTCCGCAGTGTCCACCTATTGGTATTGGTGTTTTTCTTAGTTTTTTATGTGTCTCCAGTTTTCCACTGTTAATTAGGTTTATACAGTTTGGTTTATTACAGCAATTGCGGATTACTGGGACACACAAATTTTTTTCTACATTTTTAGTAGAAAATACAAAGTTGACAGTATCTCTGTTTTTATTTATCAGGCATTTTTCATCACACTTGAATAGTTGTTGATAGCCTTTCTAATGGCTGAAACTTTGGGAGCAAGTTCCTCAAGTGGTAAAAATGGCATTTTATTCCAATCAGCAAGTGATATTCCACAACATTGTTCAGGGGAGAGTAACCTTTCCCAAATGGTGAAACTGCTTTCCCAACAGGTTTTGCAGATGCAGAATTCCCTAGAGAGACTACAACTCCCAAGACCCTCTGGGTCAGGCTCTCAACAGCTGTTTAATGTGATACCGGAAATGAATGATGGAGTAGTGAAAAGGAAAAAAGGAACACTAAAAACTGGAATTAATAATATTACTGCAACTGACCTTGATTCTATTCCATGTGCACAATGTGAGATTAATTCTGAGGATTGTACAAGAGACCTGGATACGTGGTTTAATAAGACAGTTTCTTGGTGTACTGGTAATGTTTTTACTAGGGCGGTGGACCCTTGCACTAGTAACTGACACGAAACACTTTGCATTTTTGAAAGAAAATTGAGTAAGGTACGTGATTTACAATGTGACAACGCTTTTTAACAGAATCCATAAGGCATAAGCATGTACCAAAAGGTCTTTGTATGTTTAAATTCCCAAATAGAATTTTGAGGGGAGAGAAAGAACTGAATGAGTTATTGTGTATGTTTGATAGACATGGGATTGAGTTAATGCAATACATAATTAGAAGTAACAACAGTCTTATAAATTAAATTTTCAAAGACATTAATGATTTAAACAATGTCTTACTGAATGATGTTTCTTTTATGGATTTGAGGTTCAGTATAACTGTATTTTTGATAGGGTTGAGGAACAAAGAAAACAAAATATGTATATTAAACAGAAAAAACTAGCCAGAGATGAGAATGATTATCTTAATAATTCTGCATACCCATTACCTAAGGCTTATTTACAGCAACACGGTGACTCTAATGTAGATAGCAAAATAGATGTAGAAGGTGCAGCAGGAGGTAACTACATACCTAGAAATGGACATAGAAACAATCCTAACAGTACAGCTTTCAATGACAATTATGAGAGAAGAAATGATTTTGACAATAACCAAGAGTACCCTCCACTCATGAGATCTGAAAGGATTTGGAACAAAACACAGCAAAATAATATTTTTTTTACCCAAACCCCAGGGTAGGGGAGTACAAGGGTAAGGGTCGAAACAATACTGGAGGAAGAACAGCAATTACTAGTGGAGAACCAGATAGCTAAGGCCTTTGATGGTACAATGGTGAGCCACAATGGTTTTAATATATTCAATTACACTGAAATAGAGGTAGAACCATGCCACTTTTCAGGATTCACCATGCAATCTCGAAATACTGAAATGTCGAATTTCGAGACTGAATAGTCGAAAAACCACATACACAAAAACACATAATCACGAATACTACAATTGCGATTATTCACATACACACACACACACACACACACAAACCAGGACATAATCACACACACACATATACCTACCTAACTAAACAAACATAACAAAACACACAAACACACTTAACCTACCTATAAGCAGGGAGGCAAGCCCCCCTGCACCCCCCACACCCCTGTACTTATATATTCTAACTCCGAGGTTGCACTAAACACACAAACACACAACAAACACCACCACACAGACTCACATACACTACAATCCCTACCCATTATCCTCAAACACACAACACTTACCTGAAACCCCAGATAAATCCACAAACCGCACCACACGTCATGAATGTGACACCACAATAGTGGCAGATTAGACATTTGCAGATTCAGCATAGTGTAGTTTCAGTTAACTGCACTTTCCACTATTCATTCTTGATGTACTGAATTTTGACATTTCAGTACGTCGAGATTGTCTAGTGTAACCCACTTTTCATTATTACAAAAAGGGCTTAAATTTGTACCTAATCGAAAAAGTGATATAATCAAAATATTGACTGAGTTAAAATTATTCACAAGAAAACTCACTTTTAAGTTGTTGTTTAAGCAGGATGAGGGTATGGTATGGCTTGTCTTGACAATTGTTTTAGAACGAAAAGTACCTTTAATCCCCCCTCCAACCTACAATAGTTGGCTTTGAAAAAATTTGCACCCAGGAAATTTATAAATCATACAACTCTCATACCTCTAAGTTTTATAACCTTAGTGAAGAAGAGTCATCCCTACTGTACGATTTAAGATGTAACAGTAATATTAGGATGATGAAGCCTGATAAAGGTGGAGGGATGGTTTTAATGAATAAGACCAATTATAATGATTCTATAGGGAGTATCCTATATGAAACAGATACATATGAATTGATTTCTTTAATGAAATTAATATTTCACACAGAACGATTGCATTATTTTTGGATGATTCTCTCTTGCAAGGGGTGATCAATGAACCAACTTTTAATTTTTTGTTAAATGAACATCCTGTGATACAGGTGGCATTCGGTATCCCTAAAATTCACAAAAATATTAACAGTCCCCCTTCTAGATTGATTGTGGCTTCACAGAATAGTTCTACTCATGCTTTAGGTCTGTTTATTGACAGAATACTTAAGGGTATTTTAAAAACTTATTCATCATATACTAATTGACTCATGGGATTTTCTGAAGAAAGGTAAAAATTAATTTTACACCAAGGATGCTATTTTTGTTACCACTAATATTGTCAATCTTTTTCCATCCATGCCACATAAGGAAAGGCTTGACTTGTTTCATAATGCTTTAATAGAACTTAGTCACTTAAATAATAACATGATCAATTTTATTATGCTACTTATGGAATTTGTGTTGAAAAATTATTTTTTTGTATTTGAGGGCGAGTACTTTAAAAAGAAAAAAGGTATGGCAATGGTTGCGAGTTGCGCACCCATATATGCCAATCTGTTATGTACTCATGGGAGAAGCAATTTATATTGAACTCAAGATTTTCTAACAAGTAGCACATTTATTTACATTATCTAGATGATTCATTTATGGTGTGGAAGGGTAGTGAAACAGAAGTGATAGAATTTATGGACTATTTAAACAATGTTTGTTCTTTCTTCAAGTTTACTTACAATCTATCTAGAGATAGTATAAATTACCTGGACATTACTATATAAAAAATTATGAAGAGAACAATTTTTATCTAAACTGTACAGAAAACTAACATATTCTAACACATACTTGGATTTTACAAGTAACCACCCTCCACACATTAAGAGGAATCTAGTGAAAGGCCAAATGATTAGGGCTTCAAGAATGTGTTCGAATTTCGAAGACTTTAAGAAAGAAATATCAAATTTGTGCATCATGTTTAGTGAAAGAGGGCATCCACCAGATCTATTAACTTCATGAGCTAACATTGTTATTACTAATTGGGGATATAGATATAAACCACTTTTGGGGTCTGATGAACCCTCTGTTCCACAGGGTAATCAAAGAAGTAATACTTTGTTCGCGGATTCTATGGTATTATATTATGGAAGTTTTAGTAAGAAAGTGAGAAACATTATAGTTAAGAACTGGGTAATGTTTCACTCAAACACAGATTTGATTACTACATTGGGCGAAACACCACGATTTGTGTAGAAAATAGAGTTAAACCTAAAATACTTGTTGGAATATCCAACCCTGTAATCTGGTCATAAAAAAGGCACTAATAAATGTGGGGCTTGTAAATGTTGTTCTTACATTTTAGCCAAGCAACAGCTGACTGTAGGTAACCCCCCACAACACATTTATTTGGAAACAGGAGATTGTAACACTAAGGGTTTAATATATATATATTGCAATCTGTCAAGATCGTTGTTCCTAATATGTGGTTATGACCAAGAAAGTTTTTCATAAAAGAGTATACGAACATTTATATGCTATATAATGGAAAAATAGTAATAACGCTTTGTTTAAGCATACATTAGTCTGTCCTAATTTCAACAAATTCCAGTTTGGTATTATCTAATTAGTTAAACACAATGTGAGGGGGGAATTGGGAAAACCGTATTGCTATGACAGAGTTGTACTGGCAATTGAGATTAAATGCAGTGGCACCCCCTGGATTAAATGATCATGTGAATTTGGGTCCCATTCTTAAACATACGGCCAACACCCTTCATTAGAGTAATTTACTGTGAAAATTATGTTCATACATTGTTTATTTATTTTTTGCATGTATTCTTTGTAGTGTCACATTTATTATTTTTGCATTTGTCAGTTTTTATTCGGTTGAGCATTTTTTACTGATGTTAAATGTGTATTGGTTTTATTGTTAAAACTATTTTAAAGACTTTTTCAGACATATTAATGTTTTTAAAGTGGAATATGTTACTTTAGTTTACTGTAGCTTTAAATAATTTGCATACTGATTAATGGGGTATTGGTTGAACCTGGATTTAAGGCTTGCTGTTGATTTGTATTTTATTCTGATGAAATTCTGGATTTACCAGTATGAAAGTGCTAAATAAATATTGGATTTTGGTTGTTGCTGCCTGGCATTACTTTCTACATGTCCACCTGTTGGTATTGGTGTTTTTCTTAGTTTTTTATGTGCTTCCAGTTTTCCGCTGTTAATTAGGTTTATACAATTTTTAAATTAGTCAACAAAACTTGTCAGAGTAGATGAAGCCTGAAAAAAATCATTTCATTTTGAATATTTCAGGCCTTAATAGATAGATATATAATATATAAATCAGAAGTTATATGCCTGAATATTCAATTATCATTGTTTTTACAATCCTTCCCTTCCATATTGTGTAAACTAGAAGTAGCTAATACAGTGCAAACTCAAAATGTGTCAGGAAAAACTTTAAATCATGTATTTCAGAAGTATGTCATAAATAACTGGCATCAGCTTAATTAACCCATGCAGGAAAAAATGACAAATATTGAAATGGTATTACTTCTAAAAGCTTCGGTACATCCTTGCTTTTACTAAATTAAATGAGTTTGCCTTGTAACAGGGTGCTACATCAGTTAGTGAGCAATGAGGTGTGAACAGAAGGAACATTAAATGAAATGTACTGTGATCTGTACACACACACGCGCACACACACACACACACACACACACACACACACACACACACACACACACACACACACACACACACACACACACACACGCACACATGAACGTACACACATGCACGCACACACACATGCATGCACACACTCTGTCATACCTCCTACCTGTCCCTTACTTTACAAAATGCCCCTGCTGCAGCCTCTAATTGTTGTCTTTGTCTCCATAAATCACAGATCCTTACAGTCAGTCAATAACACCAGACATTAGAGTTTCATTCTTATTGTCCTGAAACTGAATCATGATGCTAAGCCTGTTGCTCTATTAGTTTTTTAAGTGACCGCAAGTAATATTTAAAAATTCTTCTTGGTGTTGTCTAGTTTTCCTCCTGGCTTTGTCTGGAAGTCTTCAACACGACTATTTAGAGGTATGAGAGCCCACCCCAAATGGACACACCCCCTTCCTTCACAATTGTCCCAGATTTTGCCCCTGTTCTGATGCAACTCACAGAGTATTACAGCCAATCAATAATGCTGACATTAACAGTTTTTAAGTTTTATTAAGGTAATATTGAAAGGATATCCCTTACATCAAGTGGTAACACACCCGACTTATGAGGCACTTTGTGCCAAGTATAAAGGCTTTAAAGCTTTTTCCTAGTTTTTCTATTACCTTTTTATGTGACTTAAGGTAATATTGAAATAGTATCCCTGGTGCCTAGTGGTAGTGCACAGCCGAAAGCTCTGAAGCGTTAATGAGCCTGCTGTGTGTGCTGAGGGTATCTTTTCCCTGCTATTTACCTTTTAAGTGATTTAGGAAAAAAGTTGAAATCACTGGTGTCTAGTGTCTCCCTCTGCCATACATCTATTTTGCTCCAAATCCTTTTGTTCTATTAACATTTTAAGTGATTTAAGGTAATAATTTAAATTCCTGGTGTCCAGTGTTCCCCCACACATCTATCATGCTACAAAACCTGTTGTTTTAATAAATCTTTCAGTGCATTAGGGTAATAATTTAAATTCCTGGTGTCTAGTGTTCCCCCATATATGTATCATGCTGTAAAACCTGTTGTAATAAATCTTTCGGTGAGTTAGGGTAATAGTTAAAATTTCTTGTGTCTGGTGCTCCCCTACCTCTCCCACTGTAGCTTGTTAGTCTAGGGGAGTTTAGAGGTATCACAGCCCTCCCCCATACACACACATATTCATACATGCACAGAGTCCCCCAGTTATCTGATCACACTCACAGACACACTCACCCATATACATATTCACAGATAAACAAATGCACACATACATGCACACACACAAACACACACACACACACACACACACACACACACACACACACAAAGTCCTATGAATTGACTAACTAATCCCCCTACTGTGACCACCCAGCAGACACACAGTCAAACACAAACATTTACATGAGT
Organism: Protopterus annectens; assembly: GCF_019279795.1. Taxonomy (NCBI): domain Eukaryota; kingdom Metazoa; phylum Chordata; order Ceratodontiformes; family Protopteridae; genus Protopterus; species Protopterus annectens. The sequence goes on from NC_056751.1 coordinate 372,443,413, forward strand.
GCGAAGATAGGTGAAGGCTGCCAGCCTAGCCAGATAGAATTTTGTAGATAATTCTGTCATTTGTAAATATTAATATAAGCCACAGGCTTGTTCTCTTAAATGGGAAAAAATGGTGTTAAATGTGGAACTGCAAAAATTTAACAACAGTGCACTCTGCTGTAACAAAGCTGATAAGTTAATTCTTTGATGTCAAAACTTGGAGCCGAGATGTCCAGATAAAGGCATTCTGGCTACTGTTTTGAAGCGAGTTAATGGCTAGAATTTGCAAGTACAATTTATTTTATTGTTCTGGTTCCTGATCAGCTGCAAGATCAAAATGGCTATTAACCTCTGAGAGTCTGTTAGCCTGGGAACCAGAAAGAAATGGTGTAATCTGAAATGAATCAGTGGTACTGTGTTATCAGTTTAAGGACAGAAAGAATGAGAGCATCAGAGCATTTGTATTGAGAACATCCAGCTCACCACTCTGCCTGTGTCTATATGTAAGTAGGATTTTAGAACTGTGTTTTCTATTACATATAGCTATGAAATAGGAAGATTAGACTAGTTTGTTTTTCTGTGTTGATGTCAGAACTTTTCTACTGTATTATTTTAAGTATTTCTCTGTGATCTCTGAACTCTTGACTAGCACTGTGTAGTAAGAAGTATTGTCTTGTGTTTTTTTTCATCTATTATTGAATATTTTTAAACCATTCAACTGTGGCTGTTTTGTGTAGAGATAATTTAAGCTCTAAGAGTACATTGCATATATATAGTGATACTGTACCAAGTCACTCCAAATAAGTCTTGACTGTTCAGTCGCTGTTATCATTTGGATAATAATATTGCACAGTATAATTGGACACCCTTTCATAAGGGCCTTTGAGTAGCTGATAAATATTACCTGGGTGGTGGCAGTGATTTCTATCCTATAGTTTGGATAAAAGGGACACAGCTGGAGAACCTGTGCTGGCCTTCTCCAGGAATGTCTGTGTGGTTGTATATAACTCTTATCTCAAAGTGTGTGTGCATGTGTGTCAGCTACTTGAGCAGGAACACTAAGCACTGGTTGGACAGAGAGGTTGCTGGAGGTTTTAGCTTGCCCATTAGGCTGTGATCTGGACCCTATAGCTGTGCCAGTAGGGAGACTTATTGGGGACCTAGAGAGAAAGTGAAAAACCAGCCCCAGACTGACTGTGATCTCTGTGTGCTCTTAAGGGAAATTGTATTTTACTGTGTGTGTATTTATTATCCTTTCCTTATATGGACGCCCCTCACTGGTGTTAGTGGTGAGGATTGAAGCTCCTTGATTGCTGGGTCAGTGTGCGGGTGTCACAATGAGATTACCCATTCTACTGCATACACTCACACATGCTGCCACACACAGATACACACACCACCACTTTTAACTGGCCACTACACTCCCTGATACTTCCGTCTGAAGCGATCTCACCCATTGAGTGTAATGGATGAGCACTAATCTTTGGCTGAGCTAATTAACTCAGTTAGCTGAGCTAAGTTATGCAGCCAAGTGATTGCCTCAGTCAGAAAGCTGTACAAATGCCTCACCACAAGCATTTCCAGGTGAGAGAACATATACCTAATAAGCATAGGTCTCTCCCCCAGAGTGTCTCATTAGCATACAGCACAGCTGAGGAGACAACCCCTGTGGTTCCATGACCTTGCAAAATCACTGTGAAGGGCTTATCTCTGAATTGGAAAGGGCTACTGCCAGCAGGAAAATGACAGATTTAGGACTTACCATCAGTTGTAGCCCTTTCCAAATCCCAGGATATGTACATTTATATATACTAAAAATACAATATATTTGTACTTCTATAAATTTATAAGCTAAAAACAAAACAAAATGCTCTCCAAAACACAGTACACATGCATGAGCATGTACGGGGGAACACAAGCAAGGTCTGGTCTGATAAAGCAGCATTCATTTCAAAGACATGGTAATGAGCTGTTAATTAGTTTTTTTTTTTTTATTGTGGTTATACCGTGTCTCTGAATCAAATCAAACATTCTCTCTGTTGCACTAAATGACCAACCCACTTTTTGAAATTAGCATGGATCTAGAGAAATTCTTTGAATCCCAGGCAATGTGTATTTGCACAGTCTTAAGAGAATATATGGAAAGGATTGCTAAGTAAATGCTAAGTAAATGTGGTTAAGTGGCAACTGTTTCCACTTCTTAAAAGCAGTGGATTATTGTCCCTTGGAAGGCTGTAAAGCAGTGTAAGGAGCCTGCCCTTAAAGAACCTAGATTTTGAGAAAAACATTTGAAACTTTTAAAAAGATTCTTTATCTGAAGGAGTGTGTGTATCCATTAGAGTTTTGAAAATAATTATTTCTGAGGAGGTTTCTTTTGTGAGTTTTATTTTATGTTTTCAGATAAAAGCCCCGCTGGTTGAAGTGAAAAAGTTTTGCATGGTTTTGTGATATAAATACAGGAAGAAAAAATAAACTTCTTAAAACAGGATTTTAGATCAACATTGTCAAGTGAAAATGTTTGTAGAGAAAACAAGAATTAAGTTCTGAATAAATGAATTTAGATGAAAATAGAGAATTCTGAAATTACATATAAAATACATAGTGAGATTTGTGAGAAATCAGAAGTAAGCAAATGGCCAAGTTACCTAAAGAAATTTCAAAGCATGCTGCTGAAGTGTTAGAAGATTTAACACTGGAAAATGTTGAAACTAAATGTAAAATGCTTTATTAAGGATTTCAAGAACTGACTAATTTGTGGACTGCATTGGAAAGCAGGAATCAGAACCCATTCTTCCTGTATATTTTCTAAAGCTGTAACATGAACTAACTAATAAGGAGGGTCTATATTATAACATCGAAGTTGTAAAACTTCGAATGTTACAATGTCGAACCCAGTACATCGAAGGATGAAAATAGCAAAGTCCTGGAACATCAAATTCTTACGTAGGGCAAAATTTCAGTGGGCCGTTCCGTGGCTTCGCTATTTCCTCCACTGTGGTGCGATAGTTACAGACCTTAGGGTTAGGGTGCCGGTTAAGGTAAGTGGATAGTTAGGAATGTATGTATGGTTTAGTGTAGGGTTGGGTTTTGTTAACTGTATGTGTGTTTATTAATTAGTTTGTGTATAGTTTCGTAGGGTATGTGTGCGATAGTTACGGACCTTAGGGTTAGGGTGCGGGTTAAGGTAAGTGGATAGTTAGGAATGTATGTATGGTTTAGTGCAGGGTTAGAAGTAGAGTTTTGTTAAGTGTATGTGTGTGGTTTATTTATTTTGGTGTGCTTGTGTTGTGTGTATGTTTCTCGGAACAGCAAATTTTTTCCCAAGGAAAAAATTCGCTATTCTGAGTGTTCGATGTTATCATATTTCAAAATTCCAAGTTCAAGCTTGTGGTGGTCAATATTTTGGAATTTCGAATATATGATATAGACCCAGTAAGGACTACTGCAAGTTAGTTTAACATTTATTACAGGTATATTACCTTGTCATCTTACAAATATGAAAAAGGTGGCAACAAGTGTTTCATATCCCAATATATGTGAGCAGGAATACAGGAAATAAAACTGCAATTGAGCATTATTTGTCCATAGTACTGGACAAAGGGGTACAGGTTAATTTACAGAAGCAGGAAGCACTGATAAGGGTTTTGTCCAGACAATTCTGTCCATTTAAACTCTTTTTAGTTGTGACAGGTATAGAAAGGTCATGTCATGTATTTTAAGTGTATAACAATAGTAGTAAAAAACTTTGGAGTACCTAGAGTCTCCCTTTTTCCATGATTTGTTGTCTAGTTGTTGTCCTCTATTGGCTTCAGGATGTTACATCTAGCACTGCTTTCTGTTTTTAGTTAAAGGATCACAGCCAGATGAGTATTTTAAGAGTCTCACTTCTTTATTAAGCTCTGCAGTGTGTTACAATTTTACCAGCTGCATAAGTACTTATACAGTTAGTTAACATCTGTAGGAGGGACTATAGATAGCATTCCCTTTTTTGGTTGATTAGTCCATGGATCTTCCCCTCCCATTATTGAAGCAGAAGGGTGGGTCTATGGGTATCACCATCCAAGGGATGGGGAGTTTCAGGGGACCTTCCCTTTTTTAATTATCACAGTTTAAGGAAAAAAAAGTGGAACATAAAACAGCCATATTTTATATTTATAGAACTAGATTTTTCTACACTCTCCTTCCGAAAATAAATTACAATAAAATACATTTTCAGAGGCCCTTTTTCCACTAAGGCTTCATCAGATCTACCAGAAATAAAAAGATGTTAATCTTTAAAACTAACCTCACAAAAGAAAAGCAGCCACACCGGTCCAGTAGCTTTGGGGCAAAAAAGCTCACAATCAGGCAAAAATGTTCCACAAACCGATTTATTAACGTGTAAAAGAACTCCTGCAATAGGCAACACACACGTTTTCGTCTCTCAGGAAGACTTAAAACTAGATTTAACTTTAAAGTAATGAGATGTTACAGACAAAACACTATAAAAAATTATATTTAGCTGTGAATAACCATTTAAAAGTTTGAAACCAGACTGCTAATAAATTTAAGAATTACTCAATTGCCACTAAATGTAATTGAATCAGAGCTCACTATTACAGGGCACCAGGCCTTATTGGATGAGTATAGGTTAACAGAACAGTATGCGCAGTGTGCATCCTCTGATTACCTACAGCAGACCTTCCTGAGTTTGCCAGGTTTGTAACTAGCTTTTCACAACCAAGACTGTCCCTGAATAATGATGTTTATCTATTGTTAGCTCACAGAAAGGGGTAGCTTTCCATTTGTTTATATCTAACCCACTTTTATGGGCTCCAGACCTTTCATAGGAGTGTGGGTCTAGTGCTATGTGTGGTCTTAGGATTCCCAAAAAGAGACAGCTTGGTATATTCTGGGTTAGTGATTCACTTACGAAAAACAATATTGCTGTCATTTCTAGGACATGGTTGAGCAGCAGTAACTGTACTTATTTTTAAATAATTAGCCCACTTTTATTGGCTATATTTTATTGGCTATATTATTGGCTTTATCCAGAACATTTTGGAAGAGTGAGAGTTAAAAGACCAGTGTCTGCCATGTGGACCCTAGCCTACCTAAGGGGGAAGACACTGAGTATGCCAGGCTTGTAATTAGCCTAACTCTTAAACCCAATGTGTGACTGCTATTCAGTGAAAGACTGCTTTTGAATAATTATGTTTTTCCATGAACAGCTCTCAACAGGCATCTGAATATCTGTTTAATCTTTGTCCACTTTTATGGGGCTCCAAACATTCCTTGGGAATGTGACCATAGAAATTATGTGGAATGACTGAAAAACATCATTAAACAATAAGTACAAAAAATGTGCACAGGGGACAAAAACATTATAGATCCATGGCTAAGTTGTTGTTATACCACATGTGGAGCTAGAGCTTCAACTGTCTACTGGTACTAATCACTCTCAGGGAAAGGACTTGCTGTTCACTGTTCATCGGCTAAGTAATCATATGAGGAGCTGGGTTCTCCATGTTCAGTTGGTGACCCATCTTGTTTCCAAGTGGACATTTTGAAGTGTCTCCTCATGGCTCATTGGCCCCTAGGCCAGTCTTTTCAAACTGAGCGGACAGGTGATCCGCTGTGGCGACCCCTAACTGGGAAAAGCCGAAATAAGAAGAAGAAGCAGTGTTATAGAGTTAAAAACTAACCTACAGTGGGACTAAAGGCAAACTTGATCAAACAGATATTGAAGTTGAAAGCCTTTAGACCAATATGAAGGTACCAGTTCTGTATGACACTTTTCAGACTATAGCAGTATTCCAATATTTAAAACTAGCCACCAAAGCAAACCTAACAAAAAAATACTCAAACTTAACCAAACCTTTAAAAGTGATTATAAATAAACACCAGACAGCAGAGGATGAAAATCATGAAAATATCTTAAATTAGTTGCAGTGTGGGAATTTGAAGTCCATTGCCATTTTCTCGTGAGTGCAAGGCAGTTATGATGTGTCCCTTAATCCTATGTGCCTTAGCTATGGGTTCTTGCACTAGAAAAATAAACCAACAATGGAACCAAGGACAAACTTGATCAGACAACTCCTGCTAGTTATGAACAATAGATTGCAGAGAATGAAAGCTCCAAGGCCAGTATGAAGATACTGTTTTTTTTTAAAACATGAATCTTTACAGACCCTAATAGTATTCAAATAGTTAATAACTAACCAACAAAGCAAACCTAAGAAAGAACTTAATGGAATATCCGTTGCTGGTTATAAATAACAGGTAGCAGAGCTTGAAAAACTGTGGTAAAGTCTTTAAATAGGGTATGGTGTGGGAGCTTGAACAGCTAAATATGGTGCTACATCATATTGATGTAAAGAAAGCATGGCCTAGGATTAAAACATTGAATGACTGGTGGCAGATGGGGGGGTAATGTAGAAAAAGTCAGTGGTATGAAACTTGATAATGGTGGGAGAATATGGTTTCATTATCATATAATATGCTAAACTGCCAGAGAACAATGGGCAAAAAAAAACAGAAACAGAGAAAGAAAATTAGCTGAAAACAAACAACAGAAGACCATTGCAAATTATAAGGCTTAATAAAGGATAAGCAAAACCAGAACAAATGTTACTAAATAATAAAGAAACAGTCAATGTATTAGATGTGATGACAGCCTGAAACAGGCATTGCTAGTGCAGTAATTAAGGCTGCTGCTCCCCCACTGGATGGGATGGAGGCACTATGGATGAGTTATTCCCTCCAGCTAATTGCATTACGACACAAAGGGTAAAAAGGAACTGATTAGCAGATTATAAGTGTATTGGGTACAAACATCTGAGGACACCAGATCTTTAACATATCAGCTGCTGAGTTTGGATACAGGAAGATAATTTTTGACCTAAGGAGAATTATTGGCTATAATGTTACAGAGAGGAAAATAGTTATTATACCAATTACTGCAACTTTTTTTTTTTTTAGAAAGGTGAAGAGAAAAGTCAAACAAATATTACAGAAAAGCTTTGGGATGTGATTTTAAGGTTTAGGCATATAAAAGTACTGACTGGTAAAGTAATCAGTGTGGATATAATGAAGAACTGATTTCCACAGCACAAAAACAGGATCTCTGTCAAGGTGAAGTTAGGGAAGGAAAATAAATACGCAAGACAAGGAACAGAAAGTGTCAGTTTTTCAGTACTGCCAGTTAAAACAAACAAACAGAACTTTTAGATTCATTTTTGGTTATCTGATTTTGAATAAAGTAGGGTATAAGGTTTCCAAACCTCCAGGCCTATGCTAGGACCATTGCTATACATACATCTTAGACCATAGAGACAGAACATCTAGGTAGTAGGTCGCCTTAGGCAGACTGTTGTTACATGTCGTTACTCCCTCAGCATTTGAGAAAGTAGCATAACCTTCTTTGTGGTTTTCTGACAGCTCGGAAATTTTGCAAGGTGGTGAATCTTCTTATCATATGTGAGGGATGTTTCCATATGGAGGTATTCAAAGCAAAAGGCCAATATGTGTGACCCTTTTACTAGAAGGATTGGGAAGTAGTTTGTATTTCCACACTTTGAAATTTACTGCAGACAGTGCAAAACAAACCTACTATGGCTTCTTTCAGTTACCTGAGTAACAAATATAATTTGTGTTTTAAGGCATACATAACAATATTTTCAGCTACAGTATCTCATCTTTATGACCCCATTACTTAGCATATTAAAGGTTCCACCTGCTTCATTGAAGACTTTTTTGGGTGAACATTTTGGTCATTGTTGTGGGACCCACTGTTTAAAAGCCTTGGCACTCACTTACTGTTGCAGCACAGTCACGTGCTTACAACACAGCACATACATAGTCAGCAGGTTTCTGCAAAGAAAAGGGAGATGGAGATTCTTTTACCTTAGTCAGGTTATAACTCATATCTTAGTGTGTTAAGAGCTGCTCCCACATTCTGGGAGCACCAAATTAAATTATTACAAGGGTACTGGTCACCAAAGCAAAGTACAAAGGTTCATTACACTCAACTAGCTGTTCTGTTGACTATACAGATTACATGGAATTGTGGCATAAATTTTGAGTTTGTCCCTCTGTGAAAAGAATATGGACTTGGTCCTGCCAATTGGGCAACCTCATACTGAACAAATAACTCCCCCTCACTCAACAGTTTGGGTTGTTTCTGCATGCTTCACTGGTTACTTATCTTACCTGGGAAGAATGATTTTGGATTTAGCTGTCAGCAATCATGGGGCAGTTCACAGTTTTATTTTGCATGCCCCCAGAGGACTTGTGTCTGCAATTTTCTAAAACTTTTCTTCACATGTACTTGTTTTCTCAGAAACATTTCTTGAACAGGAAGAATTTGTATGAAAGAACATTTCTTTCCACTCAAATAATGAAGAGGATATCCATTTGGTTAAAAAGGTAATGTCGCTAAGTCATTAGTAAACTGAAACTCATATCCATTTTTTTCTGGTTATTAGATAGCCTACTAGCAAAGCTACAAAGGTTAATGGGAAGGAATTATGTATACAGTTGTCACCATGTTGTACATTCTGCTTCTATTTGTCTATACATGCTATAAGGTTTTTTTATTTAGCTGTTTCTGGTCACCACTGAAAAAAATATTTTGAATAAAGTGATCCATACCTCTCAACTGTACAGATTTTCACAGAATGTCCAGATTTGTACCTCAAAATTTTGGTCTGTTCCTTATAAAATTTGTGGTTTTCTAGAAACTCACTGGGATGATCTGACCAATGAAATCACTAAATAATGACACACATTTTAGTTTCAGACCTCATATCCTGTAGAAAATGTATTTTAACATAAATCCTGTTATTCTAGCTACTTTTTAAGATTATAACATCAGTACTTAAAATCTGTCCCTATTTTTGGGCTTTTGTCCCCCATTATGTAAGGCTTTGTCCAGATTTCCTGGGCTAAGAGGTTGAGAGGTATGATAGTGGCTCCAGTGAAAGCACTCTTCCATAATTCAGTGATGGACTAGTATTAGGTGCAGAAAGTCTTTCAATTTTGTATGTTTCAGATGAATTTTCATAATTACCTGTTCAGTGAAACTTGTAATACGAATCTACTCTCACATTTGAAGGAAAACAGTATGCTTACACAGTGTTTCACCAAGTTTCCATCCTTTGCTGATTTTATATCACCAGGTATCCAGGTATTTCATCTGATTTGGGATAGGATTTAGGATCCATGGCATGAACCTTTAATCTAGACAATATTTAGTTAAGATCAGAGGAGTACAATAGCAAGCACTAATTTGGGAAAGTTTAGTTAGGTAACTGAACAAGGTGGATTCAAATTAAACCCTAAAAAGACTCAAAGTACTCATGGAGAAGTGAAATTCTACAGGGTAGTGTTAAACAATCAATGATAAAGTGGAGAACTAGACAGGGTAATTTTTATTTGTCTATTATTTATTGCTTTTGTTATCTGGGTGGTCTGACTGGGCTGCAGTAGCCCCTGTTCAGTGGAGACCCTGGGAGAAAAGCTCCAGCTGCAAAATATGTAGCTTTATACCATAGGAAAAATGTAAAGCTTAATGTTACAATATGGACATACAATAATTGAAAGCCAGCTATACCAGAGACAATCTGCAAATGGTAAATTATATATTCATTACATATTAATAGAAGACAAATTAGAGTATATAGTGAGGTATAAAATGTCAGATTACAGTTTTACAATTATGGGTATTAGAAATAAAAAAGAAAGAAAAATATGACATTTCAGAAAGAAAAGACAATTAATTTCACAGTTCAGACAAATAAAATAGCTTTGAAGCAGTTTGACGAATGCAGGGATTTGACTTAGACTTTTCCTCAGTTTGCTAAAACCATAGAAAGGGGTCTCAATGAAAACGGAAGTGCAGTTCCAAGGTGAACTTTTACTTTTTTTTAGAATTTGAAACAACCCCTGGGCTCAGAATCCATGTTGCGAAATCCATTAGATGGAAGCTTTATTTTGTACGCAAATACAAATACTTATAGTTTTAACAGTTTCAGCATATATAAACCTCACAAACCCTCTGCCCAAAGTCTCTACTTGTACATTGTTACTAAAAATGGAATTCTATCCCTTTACAAATTAGATATAGCTCTAACCTTTCTAACTTCAAACTACTACTAAAAGACTACTTAAATAAAACTTGGTTCTGCTCCAGCATTACTCCAGGCTAAACTAGTCCCCTCTTCCTTCCACCACCATCTTACTTTAACTATATTCAGAGAGAAGAAATTAGTAAAATCTATTTATTACAGAAAGATCAAACATAGTTTGCCTAGGCTATATTATCTAAGTCATCTGTGTGTACAGTGTCATATCTATGAACTGCAACATGTGAATTCTTTGTCTGTTGACAATTTTGTTGTTCAGCTTGTTATAGCTATCCAGATATTTTCACTGTATCTGTATAAATCCACACTGTATAAACTTAAGCTGAATATTTATTTAGTTTATATATCGCTGTTCTGTATTTGGCTTTGTAATAATTTTATTTAACTGTAACCATATTATGTCAATGTGGAAATTTTCTCCATGGACCACTACTGAAAATGGGACATTATCCCAGTTGGTCTTTCCCTGTGTCAAATAAATAAATAAATAAATAAATAAAATGGGCAAGGAAAACTGCATCCAGTGGTAAACTTTTTTACAGCTATGAATTATATGGATGCCTCCAAACAAAAGTACTCAGAATTTGGCTGTGAATATCAGAATTTGGCTGTGAGTATTTAAAAGACAGAATATTTGACTGGCTTCAACCAAATTATCTTTCAAACATACCACTTTATTAAATATTTACTTTCAAAGGGGGAAAGTGTACAAAGTGTGATAGATTTTTGTTGACATGATTTCCAAAATGAATGTTCGATTCTCCAATTTAGTTTACATGGGAAAAATATGAATATGATTTACAGCTTGTTTCATATACAGAAAGTGTCAAAGAAGAACCCTAGTAACAGGCTTTGGATACTTTTGTGGCTTTAACAAACTTTGGTGCTTACTTAAAAACAGCTGGAAAGATTGATTCAGCACTATGTTCACTGATTTTCAATAAGATATAAGCTACATTGCTTTCAATGTTTCCTTGTCAGATTGTTTTATTATTTGTGCCACCATGTAACCCAACAATAAAACATTGTGGAAGCAGTGTGGAATAGGGAAAACCAGCCACAATCATCAAATGTCAAGACCGGAGTTGAAAAGAAAAAACATCAACAGTGTTATAAATTAATTTAATGAAAAAACATTCCCCGGGATTCATGAAGCTCGGCGCAAGGCCGGTGTAAGGCCTGCGCCGGCGGTGCAGTGGATAGTCGGCGTAGTAGCGCCATATGCATAGTAATGAGTGCGCGCCGCAACCACAGACACGTGCGTAGGTTACGTGAGCGAGCCCAAGTAGGATGCGTCCGGAGGCGTGGCTAAGCCGGCAGGCGATGAGCAACCTAAAGTGCTGATTTCCACAGGCCGCCCATAATAGTAATGGCACCAGCCAGGGCCCGTGCAGAATAAAACGCACGCAGAGTATGCAACATAGTACCCGTCCCAACAAAATGGAGAAACAAACACAACCCACGAAGCCCTAAGTGTACCCGTCCAAAGAACAAAGGGTACGCGTAATACCATGTTCATCCCGCAATGCACTGTCAGTGGGCATACCCAGAGAAGGTGTACCGCAGCATGTCAGCGCGCCGCACCGACATAGGAGTAGCGACATGGGCATGGTCGCCAGGGTTACCAATTGTCCCACTTTGCTATGGACAGTCCCTCATTTGACAGTTGTGTCCCGCCAGAAATCGAAAAATGGCAAATGACCTGAGATTTCCGGACAAAAAGATTCCCTCAATATACCTTTAATATTAGCATAAAACATATATTTTGTATATGAAACACATACATGGCATAAGAAACAGAATAAGCAACCCAAATGCTATGAGAATAAGCATATATTTTGGAAAAAAGTGAAGTTCTGTCATCTCTACTTGCTATGGGTATGTGTTGTCCTGCAAAATCCGAGGTTTCCACAAAAGATGTCCCACATTGGGCATTGGAAAAGGTGGCAACCGTAATAGTCACCAGCAGTAGTGAGAGTACACAGCCGGGTAGCCATGTTGACATAACAACAAGAAGGAACCAAGATACCCTAAACACAGGTAC